>NW_026115153.1:718815-852570 GCF_025201925.1 Gopherus flavomarginatus
TGGACACAATACTCCAGTTGAGGCCTAACCAGCGCAGAGTAAAGCGTAAGAATGACTTCTCGTGTCTTGTTTACAACACACCTGTTAATGCATCCCAGAATCACGTTTGCTTTTTTTGCAACAGTATCACACTGTTGACTCATATTAAGCTTGTGGTCCACTATGACCCCTAGATCTCTTTCTGCCATACTCCTTCCTAGACAGTCTCTTCCCATTCTGTATGTGTGAAACTGATTGTTCCTGCCTAAGTGGAGCACTTTGCATTTATCTTTATTGAACTTCATCCTGTTTACCTCAGACCATTTCTCCAACTTGTCCAGATCATTTTGAATTTTGACCCTGTCCTCCAAAGCAGTTGCAATCCCTCCCAGTTGGTATCGTCCGCAAACTTAATAAGCGTACTTTCTATGCCAACATCTAAATCGTTGATGAAGATATTGAACAGAACCGGTCCAAAAACAGAACCCTGTGGAACCCCACTTGTTATACCTTTCCAGCAGGATTGGGAGCCATTAACAACTACTCTCTGAGTACGGTTATCCAGCCAGTTATGCACCCACCTTATAGTAGCCCCATCTAAATTGTACTTTCCTAGCTTATCTATAAGAATATCATGCGAGACTGTATCAATGCCTTACTGAAGTCTAGATATATCACATCCACCGCCTCTCCCTTATCCACAAGGCTCGTTATCCTATCAAAGAATGTTATCAGATTAGTTTGACACGATTTGTTCTTTACAAATCCATGCTGGCTATTCCCTATCACCTTACCACCTTCCAAGTGTTTGCAGATGATTCTTTGATTACCTGCTCAATGATTTTCCCTGGCACAGAAGTTAAACTAACTGGTCTGTAGTTTCCTGGGTAGTTTTTTATTTCCCTTTTTATAGATGGGCACTATATTTGCCCCCTTCCAGTCTTCTGGAATCTCCCCCGTCTCCCATGATTTCCCAAAGATAATAGCTAGAAGCTCCGATACCTCTTCTATTAACTCCTTCAGTATTCTAGGATGCATTTCATCAGGCCCTGGTGACTTGCAGGCATCTAACTTTTCTAAGTGATTTTTTACTTGCTCTATGCTTATTTTCTCTTCTAAATCTACCCTCTTCCTGTAAGCATTCACTATACTAGACATTCCTTCAGACTTCTCAGTGAAGACCGAAACAAAGAAGTCATTAAGCATCTCTGCCATTTGCAAGTCTCCCGTTACTGTTACCCCCTCCTCATTGAGCAGTGGGCCTACCCTTTCCTTACTCTTCCTCTTGCTTCTAATGTATTGATAAAAAGTCTTCTTGTTTCCCTTTATTCCCATAGCTAGTTTGAGTCATTTTGTGCCTTTGCTTTTCTAATCTTGCCTCTGCATTCCTGTGTTATTTGCTTATATTCATCCTTCGTGATCTGACCTAGTTTCCATTTTTTATATGACGCCTTTTTATTTTGTAGGTCACTCAAGATCTCAAGGGTAAGCCAAGGTGGTCTTTTGCCACATTTTCTATCTTTCCTAACCATCGGAATAACTTGCTTTTGGGCCCTTAATAGCGTCCCTTTGAAAAACTGCCAGCTTTCCTCAGTTGTTTTTCCCCTCAGTCTTAATTCCCAAGGGACCTTGCCTATCAGCTCTCTGAGCTTACCAAAATCCTCCTTCCTGAAATCCATTGTCTCTATTCTGCTGTACTCCCTTCTACCCTTCCTTAAAATTGCAAATTCTATGATTTCATGATCACTTTCACCCAAGCTTCCTTCTACTTTCAAATTCTCAACAAGTTCCTCCCTATTTGTTAAAATCAAGTCTAGAACAGCTTCCCCCCTAGTAGCTTTTTCAACTTTCTGAAATAAAAAGTTGTCTGCAATGCAGTCCAGGAACTTATTGGATAGTCTGTGCCCCGCAGCGTTATTGTCCCAACATATATCTGGATAGTTGAAGTCCCCCATCACCACCAAATCTTGGGCTTTCGATGATTTTGTTAGTTGTTTGAAAAAAGCCTCATCCATCTCTTCAGCCTGATTAGGTGGCCTGTAGTAGACTCCCAGCACGACATCACCTGTGTTTTTTACCCCTTTTAGCCTAACCCAGAGACTCTCCACCCTTCCGTCTCCTATGTCCATCTCCACCTCAGTCCAAGTGTGTACATTTTTTATATATAAGGCAACACCTCCTCCCTTTTTCCCCTGTCTATCCTTCCTGAGCAAACTGTACCCATCCACACCAACATTCCAGTCGTGTGTATTATCCCACCAAGTTTCAGTAATGCCAATAATTTCATACTTGTATTTATTTATTAGCACTTCCAGTTCTTCCTGCTTATTACCCATACTTCTTGCATTTGTATAAAGGCATCTAAGATACTGGTTTGATTTTGCCTCCCAGCTTTGCCCTGACCCTCCTTCCTCTCTGCCATTATAGCCCGTTCCCCCTCCTGTTTCCAACCCATCTCCCAGGTCTTGTTCCCCACTTACCTGTGGGCTTTGCTCAACTGTCCCCGTCGAACACGAGCTCCAGGGGCTCAACCTCTGGGGGACCCAACACGGGCTCCAGGGGCCCAACCCCTGAGCGCCCGAACCATAGCTCCAGGGGACCAACCCCTGGGGGCACGAACCATAGCTCCAGGGGCCCAACCCCTGGGGGCCCCAACTCCAGCTCCAGGGGCCCAACCCCTGGGGGCCCGAACCATAGCTGCAGGGGCCCAACCCCTGGGGGCCCCAACACCAGCTCCAGGGGCCCAAACCCTGGGGGCCCGAACCATAGCTCCAGGGGCCCAGCAGTTGGGGGCCCAAAAACCAGCTCCAGGGGCCCAACCCTTGGGGGCCCCAACACCAGCTCCAGGGGCCCAACCCCTGGGGGCCCGAACCATAGCTCCAGGGGTTCAACCTCTCAGCGCCCAAACCATAGCTCCAGGGGCCCAACGCCTGGGGGCCCGAACCATAGCTCCAGCGGCCCAACGCCTGGGGGCCCAAACACCAGCTCCAGGGGCCCAACCCCTGGGGGCCCGAACCATAGCTCCTGGGGCCCAACCCCTGGGGCAACAACACCAGCTCCAGGGGCCCAACCCCTGGGGGACCGAACCATAGCTCCAGGGTCCCAACACCTGGGGGCCCCAACACCAGCTCCAGGGGCCCAACCCCTGAGCGCCCGAACCATAGCTGCAGGGGCCCAATCCCTGGGGGCCCGAACCATAGCTCCAGGTGCCCAACGCTTGAGGGCCCCAACACCAGTTCCAAAGACCAACCCCTTGGGGCCCCAACACCAGTTCCAGGGGCCCAACCCCTGGGTTCCCGAAAAATAGCTCCAGGGGCCCAACCCCTGAGGGCTCCAACACCAGCTCCAGGGGCCAAACCCCTGAGCGCCCGAACCATAGCTCCAGGGGCCCAACCCCTGGGGGCCCGAACCATAGCTCCAGGGGCCAAACCCCTGGGGGCCGCAACACCAGCTCCAGGGGCCCAACCCCTGGGGGCCCGAACCATAGCTCCAGGCGCCCAACCCCTGGGGGCCCCAACTCCAGCTCCAGGGGCCCAACCCCTGGGGGCCCGAACCATAGCTGCAGGGGCCCAACCCCTGTAGGCCCCAACACCACCTCCTGGGGACCAACCAATGAGTGCCCGAACCATAGCTCCAGGGGCCCAACCCCTGGGGGCCCCAACACCAGCTCCAGGGGCCCAACCTCCGGGGGTCCCAACACCAATTCCAGGGGCCCAACCCCTGGGGGCCCCAACACCAGCTCCAGGGGCCCAATCCCTGGGGGCCTGAACCATAGCTCCAGGGGCCCAACCCCTGCGGGCCCCAACACCAGCTGCAGCGGCCCAACCCCTGAGCACCCGAACCATAGCTCCAGGGGCCCAACCCCTGGGGTCCCAACACCAGCTCCAGGGGCCCAACCCCTGGAGGCCCCAACACCAGCTCCAGGGACCCAACCCCTGAGCGCCCGAACCATAGCTCCAGGGGCCCAACCCCTGGAGGTCCCAAACAAGCTCCAGGGGCCCAACCCCTAGGGGCCCGAACCATAGCTCCAGGGGCCCAACCCCTGGGAGCCCCAACACCAGCTCCAGGGGCCTAATCCCTGAGCGCCTGAACCATAGCTCCAGGGGCCCAATCCCTGGGGGCCCGAACCATAGCTCCAGGAGCCCAACCCCTGGGGGCCCCAACACCAGCTCCAGGGGCCCAACCCCTGAGGGCCCCAACACCAGCTCCAGGGGCCCAACCCCTGGGGGCCCGAACCATAGCTCCAGGAGCCCAACCCCTGGGGGCCCCAACACCAGCTCCAGGGGCCCAACCCCTGGGAGCCCCAACACCAGCTACAGGGGTCCAATCCCTGAGCACCCGAAGCATACCTCCAGGGGCCCAAACCCTGGGGGCCCGAACCATAGCTCCAGGGGCCCAACCCCTGGGTGCCCCAACACCAGCACCAGGGGCCCAAGCCCTGAGCGCCAGAGCCATAGCTCCAGGGCCCCAACCCCTTGCGGCCCGAACCATAACTCCAGGGGCCTAACCCCTGGGGGCCACAACAATAGCTCCAGGGGCCCAACGCCTGGGAGCCCCAACACCAGCTCCAGCGGCCCAACCCCTGGGGGCCAAAACACCAGCTCCAGAAGCCCAAACCCTGGGGACCACAACACCAGCTCCAGGGGGCGATCCCCTGAGGGCCCCAACACCAGCTCCAGGGACCCAACCCCTGGGGGCCCAAACTATAGCTCCAGGGGCCCAACCCCTGGGGGCCCCAACACCAGCTACAGAGGCCCAAACCCTAGGGGCCCCAACACCAGCTCTAGGGGCCCAACCCCTGGGGGCCCGAACCATAGCTCCAGGGGAACAACCCCTGGGGGCCCCAACACGAGCTCCAGGGGCCCAACCCCTGGGTGCCCGAACCATAGCTGCAGGAGCCCAACGCCTGGGGGCCCCAACACAAGCTCCAGGGGCCCAAATCCTGGGGGACCGAACCATAGCTCCAGGGGCCGAACCCCTGCGGGCCCCAACACCAGCTCCAGAGGCCCATCCCCTGAGCGCCCGAACCATAGCTCCACGGGCCCAACCCCTGGGGGCCCCAACAAAAGCTCCAGGGACCCATCCCCTGGGGGTCCCAACAGCAGCTCCTGGGGCCCAACCCATGATCGCCCGAACCATAGCTCCAGGTGCCCAACCCTTGAGGGCCCCAAAACCAGCTCCAAAGCCCAACCCCTTGCGGCCCCAACACCAGTTCCAGGGGCCCAACCCCTGGGGGCCCGAACCATAGCTCCAGGATCCCAACCCCTGGCGGCCCCAACACCAGCTCCAGGGGCCAAGCCTCTGAGCGCCCGAACCACAGCTCCAGGGGCCCAAACCTTGGGGGCCCCAACACCAGCTCCAAGGGCCCAAACCTTGGGGGCCCAACAACAGCTCCAGGGGCCCAACCCCTGGGGGCCCGAACAATAGCTCCAGGGGCTCAACCCCTGGGGACCCCAACACCACCTCCAGGCGCCCAACATCTGGGTTCCCGAACCATAGCTCCAGGGGCCCAACCCCTGTAGGCCCCAACACCACCTCCTGGGGCCCAACCAATGAGTGCCCGAACCATAGCTCCAGAGGCCCAACCTCTGGAGGCCCCAACACCAGCTGTAGGGGCCCAACCCCTGGGGGCCCGAACACCAGCTCCAGGGGCCCAGCCCCTGGGGGCCCGAATCAAAGCTCCAGGGGCCCAACACCGGAGCGCCCGAACCATAGCTCCAGGGGCTCAACCCCTGGGGGCCCCCACACCAGCTCCAGGGGCCCAACCCTTGGGGGCGCGATCCAAAGCTCCAGGGGCCAAACCCCTGGGGGCTCCAACACCAGCTCCAGGGGCCCAACCCCTGGGGCCCGAACACAAGCTCCAGGGGCCCAACCCCTGAGTGCCCGAACCATAGCTCCAGGGGCCCAAGCCCTGGGGGCACGAACCATAGCTCCAGGGGCCCAAGCCCTGGGGGACCCAACATCAGCTCCAGGGACCCAACCCCTGGGGGCCCGAATCATACCTCCAGGGGTCCAACCCCCGGGGTGCCCCAACACCAGCTCCAGGGGCCCAACCCCTGAGCGCCCGAACCATAGCTCCAGGGGCCCAACCCCTTGGGGCCCCAACACCAGCTCCAGGGGCCCAACCCTTGGGGGTCCCAACACCAGCTCCAGAGACCCAACCTCTGGGGGACCCAACACCAGCTCCAGGGGCCCAACCCCTGGGGGCCTGACCCATAGCTCCAGGGGCCCAACCCCTGGGTTCCCAACACCAGCTCCAGGGGCCCAACCCCTGAGCGCCCGAACCATAGCTCCAGGGGCCCAACCCCTGGGTTCCCAACACCAGCTCCAGGGGCCCAACCCCTGGGGGCCCCAACACCAGCTCCAGGGGTCCAATCCCTGAGCGCCCGAAGCATAGCTAAAGGGGCCCAAATCCTGGGGGCCCGAACCATAGCTCCAGGGGCCCAACCCCTGGGGGCCCCAACACCAGCTCCAGGGGCCCAACCCCTGGGGGCCCGAACCATAGCTCCAGGGACCCAACCCCTGGGGGCCCCAACACCAGCTCCAGGGGCCCAAACCTTGGGGGCCCCAACACCAGCTCCAGGGGCCCAACCCCTGGGGGTCCGAACCATTGCTCCAGGGGCCCAACCCCTGGGGACCCCAACACCACCTCCAGGTGCCCAACCCCTGTGTTCCCGAACCATAGCTCCAGGGGTCCAACCCCTGGGGGCCCCAACACCATCTCCAGGTGCCTAAGCCCTGGGGGCCCGAACCATAGCTCCAGGGGCCCAACCCCTGGGTGCCACAACACCAGCTCCTGGTGTCCAACCCCAAGGGCCCCAACACCTACTCCAGGGGCCCAACCCCTGGGGACCCCAACACCAGCTCCAGGGGCCAAACCCCTGGGGGACCGAACCGTAGCTCCAGGGGCCCTACCCTTGGGGGCCCCAACAGCAGCTACAGGGGCCCAACCCGTGAGTGCCCGAATCATAGCTCCAGGGGCACAACCCCTGGGGGTCCCAACACCAGCTCCAGGGGCCCAAGCCCTGGGGGCCCGAACCATAGCTCCAGGGGCCCAACCCCTGGGGGCCCAAACTATAGCTCCAGGGGCCCAACCCCTGGGGGCCCCAACACCAGCTACAGAGACCCAACCCCTGGGGGCCCCAACACCAGCTCTAGGGGCCCAACCCCTGGGGGCCCGAACCATAGCTCCACGGGCCGAACCCCTGGGGGCCCCTACACCAGCTCCAGGGGCCCAACCCCCGGGGGCCCGAACCATAGCTCCAGGGGACCAACGCCTGGGGGCCCCAACACCAGCTCCAGTTGCCCAACTCCTGGGGGACCGAACCATAGCTCCAGGGGCCGAACCCCTGCGGGCCCCAACATCAGATCCAGGGGCCCAACCCCTGAGCGCCCAAACCATAGCTCCAGGAGCCCAACCCCTGGGGGCCCCAACACCAGCTCCAGGGTCCCAACCCCTCGGGGCCCCAACACGAATTCCAGGGGCCCAATCCCTGGGGGCCCGAACCATAGCTCCAGTTACCCAACCCCTGGGAGCCCCAACACCAGCTCCAGGGGTCCAACCCCTGAGTGCCCGAAGCATAGCTCCAGCGGCCCAAACCCTGGGGGCCCTAACCATAGCTCCAGGGGCCCAACCCCTGGGGGCCCCAACACCAGCTCCAGGGGCGCAACCCCTGAGCGCCCGAACCATAGCTCCAGGGGCCCAACCCCTAGGGGCCCCAACACCAGCTCCAGGGGCGCAACCCCTGAGCGCCCGAACCATAGCTCCAGGGGCCCAACCCCTAGGGGCCCCAACACCAGCTCCAGCGGCCCAACCCCTGAGCGCCTGAACCATAGCTGCAGGGGCCCAACCCCTGGGGGCTCCAACATCAGCTCCAGGTGCCCAACCCCTGAGCGCCCGAACCATAGCTCCAGGGGCCCATCCCCTGGGGGCCCGAACCGTAGCTCCAGGGGCCCAACCCCAGGGGGCCCCAACACCAGCTCCAGGGGCCCAACCCCTGGGGACCAAAAAATCAGATCCAGGGGCCCAATCCCTGGGGGCCCGAACCATAGCTCCAGGGGCCCAACCCCTGGGGGCCCCAATACCAGCTCCAGGGGCCCAACCCCTGGGGGCCCCAACACTAGCACCAGGGGCGAAACCCCTGGGAGACCGAACCATAGCTCCTGGGGCCCAACCCCTGGGGGCAACAACACCAGCTCCAGGGGCCCAACACCTGGGGGACCGAACCATAGCTCCAGGGTCCCAAAACCTGGGGGCCCCAACACCAGCTCCAGGGGATCAACCCCTGAGCGCCCGAACCATAGCTGCAGGGGCCCAATCCCTGGGGGCCCAAACCACAGCTCCAGGTGCCCAACGCTTGAGGGCCCCAACACAAGTTCCAAAGACCAACCCCTTGGGGCCCCAACACCAGTTTCAGAGGCCCAACCCCTGGGTTCCCGAAAAATAGCTCCAGGGGCCCAACCCCTGAGGGCCCCAACACCAGCTCCAGGGTCCAAACCCCTAAGCGCCCGAACCATAGCTCCAGGGGCCCAACCCCTGGGGGCCCGAACCATAGCTCCAGGGGCCCAACCCCTGGGGGCAGCAACACCAGCTCCAGGGGCCCAACCCCTGGGGGCCCGAACCATAGCTCCAGGGTCCCAACCCCTGGGGGCCCCAACTCCAGCTCCAGGGGCCCAACCCCTGGGGGCCCGAACCATAGCTGCAGGGGCCCAACCCCTGTAGGCCCCAACACCACCTCCTGGGGACCAACCAATGAGTACCCGAACCATAGCTCCAGGGGCCCAACCCCTGGGGGCCCCCACACCAGCTCCAGGGGCCCAACCCCTGGGGCGCGATCCAAAGCTCCAGGGGCCCAACCCCTTGGGGTCCCAACACCAGCTCCAGGGGCCCAACCCCTTGGGGCCCGAACACAAGCTCCAGGGGCCCAACCCCTGAGTGCCCGAACCATAGCTCCAGGGGCCCAAGCCCTGGGGGCTCAAACAATAGCTCCAGGGGCCCAAGCCCTGGGGGACCCAACATCAGCTCCAGGGGCCCAACCCCTGGGGGCCCGAACGATACCTCCAGGGGTCCAACCCTTGGGGGACCCAACACCAGCTCCAGGGGCCCAACCCCTGAGCGCCCGAACCATAGCTCCAGGGGCCCAAATCCTTGGGGCCCCAACACCAGCTCCAGGGGCCCAAAGTTTGGGGGTCCCAACACCAGCTCCAGGGGCCCAACCTCTGGGGGACCCAAAACCAGCTCCAGTGACCCAACCCCTGGGGGCCTGAACCATAGCTCCAGGGGCCTGACCCCTTCAGGCCCCAACACCAGCTCCAGGGGCCCAACCCCTGAGCACCGGAACCATAGCTCCAGGGGCCCAACCCCTGGGTTCCCAAAACCAGCTCCAGGGGCCCAACCCCTGGGGGCCCCAACACCAGCTCCAGGGACCCAACCCCTGAGCGCCCGAACCATAGCTCCAGGGGCCCAACCCCTGTAGGTCCCAAACCAGCTCCAGGGGCCCAATCCCTAGGGGCCCGAACCATAGCTCCAGGAGCCCAACCCCTGGGGGCCCCAACACCAGCTCCAGGGGCCCAACCCCTGGGAGCCCGAACACCAACTCCAGGGGCCCAACCCCTGGGGGCCCGAACCATAGCTCCAGGGGCCCAACCCCTGGGGGCCCCAACACCAGCTCCAGGGGCCCAACCCCTGTGGGCCCCAACACCAGCTCCAGGGGTCCAATCCCTGAGCACCCGAAGCATAGCTCCAGGGGCCCAAACCCTCGGGGCCTGAACCATACCTCCAGGGGCCCAACCCCTGGGGGCCACAACAATAGCTCCAGGGGCCCAACCCCTGAGCGCCCGAACCATAGTTCCAGGGCCCCAACCACTGGGGGCCACAACAATAGGTCCAGGGGCCCAACCCCTGGGGGCCCCAACACCAGCTCCAGCGGCCCAACCCCTGGGGGCCAAAACACCAGCTCGAGAAGCCCAAACCCTGGGAACCACAACACCAGCTCCAGGGGGCGATCCCCTGGGGGCCCCAACACCAGCTCCAGGGACCCAACCCCTGGGGGCCCGAACCATAGCTCCAGGGGCCCAACCCCTGGGGGCCCAAACTATAGCTCCAGGGGCCCAACCCCTGGGGGCCCCAACACCAGCTACAGAGGCCCAAACCCTAGGGGCCCCAACACCAGCTCTAGGGGCCCAACCCCTGAGCGCCCGAACCATAGCTCCAGGGGCCCAACCCCTGGAGGTCCCAAACCAGCTCCAGGGGCCCAACCCCTAGGGGCCTGAACCATAGCTCCAGGGGCCCAACCCCTGGGAGCCCCAACACCAGCTCCAGGGGCCTAATCCCTGAGCGCCTGAACCATAGCTCCAGGGGCCCAATCCCTGGGGGCCCGAACCATAGCTCCAGGAGCCCAACCCCTGGGGGCCCCAACACCAGCTCCAGGGGCCCAACCCCTCGGGGCCCCAACACCAGCTCCAGGGGCCCAACCCCTGGGGGCCCGAACCATAGCTCCAGGGGCCCAACCCCTGGGGGCCCCAACACCAGCTCCAGGGGCCCAACCCCTGTGGGCCCCAACACCAGCTCCAGGGGTCCAATCCCTGAGCACCCGAAGCATAGCTCCAGGGGCCCAAACCCTCGGGGCCTGAACCATACCTCCAGAGGCCCAACCCCTGGGGGCCACAACAATAGCTCCAGGAGCCCAACCCCTGAGCGCCCGAACCATAGTTCCAGGGCCCCAACCACTGGGGGCCACAACAATAGCTCCAGGGGCCCAACCCCTGGGGGCCCCAACACCAGCTCCAGCGGCCCAACCCCTGGGGGCCAAAACACCAGCTCGAGAAGCCCAAACCCTGGGAACCACAACACCAGCTCCAGGGGACGATCCCCTGGGGGCCCCAACACCAGCTCCAGGGACCCAACCCCTGGGGGCCCGAACCATAGCTCCAGGGGCCCAACCCCTGGGGGCCCAAACTATAGCTCCAGGGGCCCAACCCCTGGGGGCCCCAACACCAGCTACAGAGGCCCAAACCCTAGGGGCCCCAACACCAGCTCTAGGGGCCCAACACCTGGGGGCCCGTACCATATCTGCAGGGGCCCAACCCCTGGGGGCCCCAACACCAGCTCCAGGGGCCCAACCCCTGGGGGCCCGAACCATAGCTCCAGGGGCCCAACGCCTGGGGGCCCCAACACCAGCTCCAGGGGCCCAAATCCTGGGGGACCGAACCATAGCTCCAGGGGCCGAACCCCTGCGGGCCCCAACACCAGCTCCAGAGGCCCAACCCCTGAGCGCCTGAACCATAGCTCCAGGGGCCCAACCCCTGGGGGCCCCAAGAAAAGCTCCAGGGACCCATCCCCTGGGGGTCCCAACAGCAGCTCCTGGGGCCCAACCCATGAGCGCCCGAACCATAGCTCCAGGGGCCCAAGCCCTGAGCGCCCGAACCATAGCTTCAGGGGCCCAACCCCTGGGGGCCCCAACACCAGCTCCAGGGGCCTAACCCCTGGGGGCACCAGCACCAGCTCCAGTTGCCCAACCCCTGAGCACCCGAACCATAGCTCTAGGGGCCCATCCCCTGGGGGCCCCAACACCAGCTCCAGTGGCCCAACTCCTGGGGGCACGAACCGTAGCTCCAGGGGCCAAACCCCTGGGGGCCCGAACCATAGCTCCAGGGGCCCAATTCCTGGTTGCTCAAACCTGAGCTCCAGGGGCTCAACCCCTGGGGGCCCCAACACCAGGTCCAGGGGGCCAACCCCTGGGGTCCCGAACCATAGCTCCAGGGGCTCAACCCCTGAGCGCCCGAACCATAGCTCCAGGGGCCCAACCCATGGGGGCCTCAACACCAGCTCCACGGGCCCAACCCCTGGGGGCCCCAACACCAGCTCCAGGGGCGCAACCCCTGAGCACCCGAACCATAGCTCCAGGGGCCCAACCCCTGGGGGCCCCAACACCAGCTCCAGGGTCCCAACCCCTGAGCGCCCGAGCCATAGCTCCAGGGGCCCAACCTCTGGGGGCCTCAACACCAGCTCCACGAGCCCAACCCCTGGGGGCCCTAACACCAGCTCCAGGGGCGCAACCCCTGAGCGCCCGAACCATAGCTCCAGGTGCCCAACCCGTGGGGGTCCCAACACCAGCTCCAGGGGCCCAACCCCTGGAGGCGCGAACCGAAGCTCCAGGGGCCCAACCCCTGGGGGCCCCAACACCAGCTCCAGGAGCCCAACCCCTGGGGGCCCGAACCATAGCTCCAGCGGCCCAAACCCTGGGGGCCCCAACACCAGCTCCAGTTGCCCAACCCCTTAGCGACCGAACCATAGCTCCAGGGGCCCAACCCCTGGGGGCCTCAACACCAGCTCCACGGGCCCAACCCCTGGGGGGCCCAACACCATCTCCAGGGGCCCAACCCCTGAGCGCCCGAACCATAGCTCCAGGGGCCCAACCCCTGGGTGCCCCAACACCAGTTCCAGGGGCCCAACCCCTGGAGGCCCGAACCATAGTTCCAGGGGCCCAACCCTGCGGGCCCCAACACCAGCTCCAGGGTCCCAACCCCTGGGGGCCCCAACACCAGCTCCAGGGGCCGAACTCCTGGGGGCACGAAGCGTAGCTACAGGGGCCCAGACTCTGGGGGCCCCAACACCAGCTCCAGGGGCCCAACCCCTGGGGGCCCGAACCATAGCTCCAGGGGCCCACCCCTGGGGGCCCCAACACCAGCTCCAGAGGCCCAACCCCTGGGGGCCCGAACAATAGCTCTAGGGGCCCAACCTCTGAGGAACCCAACATCAACTCCAGGGGCCCAACCCCTTGGGCCCGAACCATAGCTCCAGGGGCCCAACCCCTGCGGGCCCCAACACCAGCTCCAGGGGCCCAACCCCTGAGAGCCCGAACCATAGCTCCAGGGGCCCAAGCCCTGAGCGCCCGAACCATAGCTTCAGGGGCCCAACCCCTGGGGGCCCCAACACCAGCTCCAGGGGCCTAACCCCTGGGGGCACCAGCACCAGCTCCAGTTGCCCAACCCCTGAGCACCCGAACCATAGCTCTAGGGGCCCAACCCCTGGGGGCCCCAACACCAGCTCCAGGGGCCCAACCCCTGAGAGCCCGAACCATAGCTCCAGGGGCCCAAGCCCTGAGCGCCCGAACCATAGCTTCAGGGGCCCAACCCCTGGGGGCCCCAACACCAGCTCCAGGGGCCAAACCCCTGGGGGCCCGAACCATAGCTCCAGGGGCCCAACTCCTGGTTGCTCAAACCTGAGCTTCAGGGGCTCAACCCCTGGGGGCCCCAACACCAGGTCCAGGGGGCCAACCCCTGGGGTCCCGAACCATAGCTCCAGGGGCTCAACCCCTGAGCGCCCGAACCATAGCTCCAGGGGCCCAACCCATGGGGGCCTCAACACCAGCTCCACGGGCCCAACCCCTGGGGGCCCCAACACCAGCTCCAGGGGCGCAACCCCTGAGCACCCGAACCATAGCTCCAGGGGCCCAACCCCTGAGGGCCCCAACACCAGCTCCAGGGTCCCAACCCCTGAGCGCCCGAACCATAGCTCCAGGTGCCCAACCCGTTGGGGCCCCAACACCAGCTCCAGGGGCCCAACCCCTGGAGGCGCGAACCGAAGCTCCAGGGGCCCAACCCCTGGGGGCCCCAACACCAGCTCCAGGAGCCCAACCCCTGGGGGCCCGAACCATAGCTCCAGCGGCCCAAACCCTGGGGGCCCCAACACCAGCTCCAGTTGCCCAACCCCTTAGCGACCGAACCATAGCTCCAGGGGCCCAACCCCTGGGGGCCTCAACACCAGCTCCACGGGCCCAACCCCTGGGGGGCCCAACACCATCTCCAGGGGCCGAACCCCTGAGCGCCCGAACCATAGCTCCAGGGGCCCAACCCCTGGGTGCCCCAACACCAGTTCCAGGGGCCCAACCCCTGGAGGCCCGAACCATAGTTCCAGGGGCCCAACCCTGCTGGCCCCAACACCAGCTCCAGGGTCCCAACCCCTGGGGGCCCCAACACCAGCTCCAGGGGCCGAACCCCTGGGGGCACGAAGCGTAGCTACAGGGGCCCAGACTCTGGGGGCCCCAACACCAGCTCCAGGGGCCCAACCCCTGGGGGCCCGAACCATAGCTCCAGGGGCCCACCCCTGGGGGCCCCAACACCAGCTCCAGAGGCCCAACCCCTGGGGGCCCGAACAATAGCTCCAGGGGCCCAAACCCTGGGGGCCCCAACACCAGCTCCACGGTCCCAACCCCTGAGTGCCTGAACCATAGCTGCAGGGGCCCAACTCCTGGGGGCTCGAACCATAGCTCCAGGGGCTCAACCCCTGGGAGCCCCAACACCAGGCCCAGGTGTCCAACCCCTGGGGGCCCCAACACCAGCTCCAGGGGCCCAACCCCTGAGAGCCCGAACCATAGCTCCAGGGGCCTAACCCCTGGTGGCCCGAACCATAGCTCCAGGGGCCCAACCCCTGAGCGCCCGAACCATAACTCCAGGGGCCCAACCCCTGGGGGCCCCAACACCAGCTCCAGGGGCCCAACCCCTGGTGGCCCCAACACCAGCTCTAGGGGCCCAACTCCTGGGGGCCCGAACCACAGCTACAGGGGCCCAACCCCTGGGGACCCCAACAGCAGCTTCAGAGGCCCAACCCCTGAGCGCCCGAACCATAGCTCCAGGGGCGCAACCCCTGGAGGCCTGAACACCAGCTCCACGGGCCCAACCCCTGGGGGCCCCAATACCAGCTCCAGGGGCGCAACCCCTGAGCGCCCGAACCATAGCTCCAGGGGTCCAACCCCTGGGGGCCCCAACACCAGCTCCAGGGGCCCAACCCCTGAGCGCCCGAACCATAGCTCCAGGGGCCCAACCCCTGGGGGCGTCAACACCAGCTCCACGAGCCCAACCCCTGAGCGCCCGAACCATAGCTCCAGGTGTCCAACCCCTGGGGGCCCCAACACCAGCTCCAGGGGCCCAACCCCTGAGAGCCCGAACCATAGCTCCAGGGGCCTAACCCCTGGTGGCCCGAACCATAGCTCCAGGGGCCCAACCCCTGAGCGCCCGAACCATAACTCCAGGGGCCCAACCCCTGGGGGCCCCAACACCAGCTCCATGGGCCCAACCCCTGGTGGCCCCAACACCAGCTCTAGGGGCCCAACTCCTCGGGGCCCGAACCACAGCTACAGGGGCCCAACCCCTGGGGACCCCAACAGAAGCTTCAGAGGCCCAACCCCTGAGCGCCCGAACCAAAGCTCCAGGGGCTCAACCCCTGGAGGCCTGAACACCAGCTCCACGGGCCCAACCCCTGGGGGCCCCAATACCAGCTCCAGGGGCGCAACCCCTGAGAGCCCGAACCATAGCTCCAGCGGTCCAACCCCTGGGGGCCCCAACACCAGCTCCAGGGGCCCAACCCCTGACCGCCCGAACCATAGCTCCAGGGGCCCAACCCCTGGGGGCCTCAACACCAGCTCCACGAGCCCAACCCCTGGGGGCCCCAACACCAGCTCCAGGGGCGCAACCCCTGAGCGCCCGAACCATAGCTCCAGGGGCCCAACCCCTGGGGGTCCCAACACAAGCTCCAGGGGCCCAACCCCTGGGGGCACGAACCGTAGCTCCAGGGGCCCAACCCCTGGTGGACCGATCACCAGCTCCAGGGGCCCAACTCCTGGGGGCCCGAACCATAGCTCCAGGGGCCCAACCACTGGGGGCCGTAACATCAACTCCAGGAGCCCAACCCCTGGGGGCCCGAACCATAGCTCCAGGGGCCCAACACCTGGGTGCCCCAACACCAGTTCCAGGGGCCCAAACCCTGGGGGCCCGAACCATACTTCCAGGGGCCCAACCCCTGCGGGCCCCAACACCAGCTCCAGGGTCCCAACCCCTGGGGGCCCCAACACCAGCTCCAGGGGCCGAACCCCTGGGGGCCCGAACCATAGCTCTAGGGGCCCAAGCACTGGGGGCCGTAACAGCAACTCCAGGAGCCCAACCCCTGGGGGCCCGAACCATAGCTCCAGGGGCCCAACCCCTGGGGACCCCAACACGAGCTCCAGGTGCCCAACCCCTCTGGGACCCAACACCAGCTCCAGGGGCCCAGCGCCTGAGCGCCCGAACCATAGCTCCAGGGGCCCAACCCCTGAGCGCCCGAACCATTTCTCCAGGGGCCCAACCCCTGGGGGCCCCATCACCAGCTCCAGGGACCTAACCCCTGGGGGCCCCAGCACCAGCTCCAGTTAGCCAACCCCTGAGCGCCCGAACCATAGCTCCAACGGCCCAACCCCTGGGGGCCCCAACACCAGCTCCAGGGGCAAAACCCCTGTGCGCCCGAACCATAGCTCCAGGAGTACAACCCCTGAGCGCCCGAACCATAGCTCCAGGGGCCCAACCTCTGGTGCCCCCAACACCAGCTCCAGGGGCCCAACCCCTGGGGGCCCCAACACCAGCTCCATGGGCCCAACCCCTGGGGGCCCCAACACCAGCTCCAGGGGCCCAACCCCTGGTGGCCCCAACACCAGCTCTAGGGGCCCAACTCCTGGGGGCCCGAACCACAGCTACAGGGGCCCAACCCCTGGGGACCCCAACAGCAGCTTCAGAGGCCCAACCCCTGAGCGCCCGAACCATAGCTCCAGGGGCTCAACCCCTGGAGGCCTGAACACCAGCTCCACGGGCCCAACCCCTGGGGGCCCCAATACCAGCTCCAGGGGCGCAACCCCTGAGCGCCCGAACCATAGCTCCAGGGGTCCAACCCCTGGGGGCCCCAACACCAGCTCCAGGGGCCCAACCCCTGGGGGCCCGAACCATAGCTCCAGGGGCCCTACCCCTGGGGACCCCAACACCAGCTCCAGAGGCCCAACCCCTGGGGGCCCGAACAATAGCTCCAGGGGCCCAAACCCTGGGGGCCCCAACACCAGCTCCAGGGGCCCAACCCCTGAGTGCCTGAACCATAGCTCCAGGGGCCCAACTCCTGGGGGCTCGAACCATAGCTCCAGGGGCTCAACCCCTGGGGGCCCCAACACCAGGTCCAGGGGGCCAACCCCTGGGGTCCCGAACCATAGCTCCAGGGGCCCAACCCCTGAGCGCCCGAACCATAGCTCCAGGGGCCCAACCCATGGGGGCCTCAACACCAGCTCCACGGGCCCAACCCCTGGGGGCCCCAACACCAGCTCCAGGGGCGCAACCCCTGAGCACCCGAACCATAGCTCCAGGGGCCCAACCCCTGGGGGCCCCAACACCAGCTCCAGGGGTCCAACCCCTGAGCGCCCGAGCAAGAGCTCCAGGGGCCCAACCTCTGGGGGCCTCAACACCAGCTCCACGAGCCCAACCCCTGGGGGCCCCAACACCAGCTCCAGGGGCGCCACCCCTAAGCGCCCGAACCATAGCTCCAGCGGCCCAACCCGTGGGGGCCCCAACACCAGCTCCAGGGGCCCAACCCCTGGAGGCACGAACCGAAGCTCCAGGGGCCCAACCAATTGGGGCCCCAACACCAGCTCCAGGGGCCCAACCCCTGGGGGCCCGAACCATAGCTCCAGCGGCCCAACCCCTGGGGGCCCCAACACCAGCTCCAGTTGCCCAACCCCTTAGCGACCGAACCATAGCTCCAGGGGCCCAAACCCTGGGGGCCTCAACACCAGCTCCACGGGCCCAACCCCTGGGGGCCCCAACACCAGCTCCAGAGGCCGAACCCCTGGGGGCCCGAACCATAGCTCTAGGGGCCCAACCTCTAAGGGACCCAACATCAAGTCCAGGGGCCCAACCCCTGGGGGCCCGAACCGTATCTCCAGGGTCCCAACCCCTGGGGGCCCCAACACCAGCTCCAGGGGCCCAACCCCTGAGAGCCCGAACCATAGCTCCAGGGGCCGAAGCCCTGAGCGCCCGAACCATAGCTCCAGGGGCCCAACCCCTGGGGGCCCCAACACCAGCTCCAGGGGCCTAACCCCTGGTAACTCCACCACCAGCTCCAGTTGCCCAACCCCTGAGCGCCCGAACCATAGCTCCAGGGGCCCATCCCCTGGGGTCCCCAACACCAGCTCCAGGGGCCGAACTCCTGGGGGCACGAAGCGTAGCTACAGGGGCCCAGACTCTGGGGGCCCCAACACCAGCTCCAGGGGCCCAACCCCTGAGCGCCCGAACCATCGCTCCAGGGTCGCAACCCCTGGAGGCCTGAACACCAGCTCCACGGGCCCAACCCCTGGGGGCCCCAATACCAGCTCCAGGGGCGCAACCCCTGAGCGCCCGAACCATAGCTCCAGGGGTCCAACCCCTGGGGGCCCCAACACCAGCTCCAGGGGCGCAACCCCTGAGCGCCCGAACCATAGCTCCAGGGGCCCAACCCCTGGGGGCCTCAACACCAGCTCCACGAGCCCAACCCCTGAGCGCCCGAACCATAGCTCCAGGTGTCCAACCCCTGGGGGCCCCAACACCAGCTCCAGGGGCCCAACTCCTGAGAGCCCGAACCATAGCTCCAGGGGCCTAACCCCTGGTGGATCGAACCATAGCTCCAGGGGCCCAACCCCTGAGCGCCCGAACCATAACTCCAGGGGCCCAACCCCTGGGGGCCCCAACACCAGCTCCAGGGGCCCAACCCCTGGTGGCCCCAACACCAGCTCTAGGGGCCCAACTCCTCGGGGCCCGAACCACAGCTACAGGGGCCCAACCCCTGGGGACCCCAACAGAAGCTTCAGAGGCCCAACCCCTGAGCGCCCGAACCAAAGCTCCATGTGCTCAACCCCTGGAGGCCTGAACACCAGCTCCACGGGCCCAACCCCTGGGGGCCCCAATACCAGCTCCAGGGGCGCAACCCCTGAGAGCCCGAACCATAGCTCCAGCGGTCCAACTCCTGGGGGCCCCAACACCAGCTCCAGGGGCCCAACCCCTGACCGCCCGAACCATAGCTCCAGGGGCCCAACCCCTGGGGGCCTCAACACCAGCTCCACGAGCCCAACCCCTGGGGGCCCCAACACCAGCTCCAGGGGCGCAACCCCTGAGCGCCCGAACCATAGCTCCAGGGGCCCAACCCCTGGGGGTCCCAACACAAGCTCCAGGGGCCCAACCCCTGGGGGCACGAACCGTAGCTCCAGGGGCCCAACCCCTGGTGGACCGATCACCAGCTCCAGGGGCCCAACCCCTGGGGGCCCGAACCATAGCTCCAGGGGCCCAACCACTGGGGGCCGTAACATCAACTCCAGGAGCCCAACCCCTGGGGGCCCGAACCATAGCTCCAGGGGCCCAACACCTGGGTGCCCCAACACCAGTTCCAGGGGCCCAAACCCTGGGGGCCCGAACCATACTTCCAGGGGCCCAACCCCTGCGGGCCCCAACACCAGCTCCAGGGTCCCAACCCCTGGGGGCCCCAACACCAGCTCCAGGGGCCGAACCCCTGGGGGCCCGAACCATAGCTCTAGGGGCCCAAGCACTGGGGGCCGTAACATCAACTCCAGGAGCCCAACCCCTGGGGGCCCGAACCATAGCTCCAGGGGCCCAACCCCTGGGGACCCCAACACGAGCTCCAGGTGCCCAACCCCTCTGGGACCCAACACCAGCTCCAGGGGCCCAGCGCCTGAGCGCCCGAACCATAGCTCCAGGGGCCCAACCCCTGAGCGCCCGAACCATTTCTCCAGGGGCCCAACCCCTGGGGGCCCATCACCAGCTCCAGGGGCCTAACCCCTGTGTGCCCCAGCACCAGCTCCAGTTAGCCAACCCCTGAGCGCCCGAACCATAGCTCCAACGGCCCAACCCCTGGGGGCCCCAACACCAGCTCCAGGGGCAAAACCCCTGTGCGCCCGAACCATAGCTCCAGGAGTACAACCCCTGAGCGCCCGAACCATAGCTCCAGGGGCCCAACCTCTGGTGCCCCCAACACCAGCTCCATGGGCCCAACCCCTGGGGGCCCCAACACCAGCTCCAGGGGCCCAACCCCTGGTGGCCCCAACACCAGCTCTAGGGGCCCAACTCCTCGGGGCCCGAACCACAGCTACAGGGGCCCAACCCCTGGGGACCCCAACAGCAGCTTCAGAGGCCCAACCCCTGAGCGCCCGAACCATAGCTCCAGGGGCTCAACCCCTGGAGGCCTGAACACCAGCTCCACGGGCCCAACCCCTGGGGGCCCCAATACCAGCTCCAGGGGCGCAACCCCTGAGCGCCTGAACCATAGCTCCAGGGGCCCAACCCCTGGGGACCCCAACACGAGCTCCAGGTGCCCAAGCCCTCTGGGACCCAACACCAGCTCCAGGGGCCCAGCCCCTGAGCGCCCGAACCATAGCTCCAGGGGCCCAACCCCTGAGCGCCCGAACCATTTCTCCAGGGGCCCAACCCCTGGGGGCCCCATCACCAGCTCCAGGGGCCTAACCCCTGGGGGCCCCAGCACCAGCTCCAGTTAGCCAACCCCTGAGCGCCCGAACCATAGCTCCAACGGCCCAACCCCTGGGGGCCCCAACACCAGCTCCAGGGGCAAAACCCCTGTGCGCCCGAACCATAGCTCCAGGAGTACAACCCCTGAGCGCCCGAACCATAGCTCCAGGGGCCCAACCTCTGGTGCCCCCAACACCAGCTCCAGGGGCCCAACCCCTGGGGGCCCCAACACCAGCTCCATGGGCCCAACCAATGGGGGCCCCAACACCAGCTCCAGGGGCCCAACCCCTGGTGGCCCCAACACCAGCTCTAGGGGCCCAACTCCTGGGGACCCGAACCACAGCTACAGGGGCCCAACCCCTGGGGACCCCAACAGCAGCTTCAGAGGCCCAACCCCTGAGCGTCCGAACCATAGCTCCAGGGGCTCAACCCCTGGAGGCCTGAACACCAGCTCCACGGGCCCAACCCCTGGGGGCCCCAATACCAGCTCCAGGGGCGCAACCCCTGAGCGCCCGAACCATAGCTCCAGGGGTCCAACCCCTGGGGGCCCCAACACCAGCTCCAGGGGCCCAACCCCTGGGGGCCCGAACCATAGCTCCAGGGGCCCAACCCCTGGGGACCCCAACACCAGCTCCAGAAGCCCAACCCCTGGGGGCCCGAACAATAGCTCCAGGGGCCCAAACCCTGGGGGCCCCAACACCAGCTCCAGGGGCCCAACCCCTGAGTGCCTGAACCATAGCTCCAGGGGCCCAACTCCTGGGGGCTCGAACCATAGCTCCAGGGGCTCAACCCCTGGGGGCCCCAACACCAGGTCCAGGGGGCCAACCCCTGGGGTCCCGAACCATAGCTCCAGGGGCCCAACCCCTGAGCGCCCGAACCATAGCTCCAGGGGCCCAACCGATGGGGGCCTCAACACCAGCTCCACGGGCCCAACCCCTGGGGGCCCCAACACCAGCTCCAGGGGCGCAACCCCTGAGCACCCGAACCATAGCTCCAGGGGCCCAACCCCTGGGGGCCCCAACACCAGCTCCAGGGGTCCAACCCCTGAGCGCCCGAGCCATAGCTCCAGGGGCCCAACCTCTGGGGGCCTCAACACCAGCTCCACGAGCCCAACCCCTGGGGGCCCCAACACCAGCTCCAGGGGCGCCACCCCTAAGCGCCCGAACCATAGCTCCAGCGGCCCAACCCGTGGGGGCCCCAACACCAGCTCCAGGGGCCCAACCCCTGGAGGCACGAACCGAAGCTCCAGGGGCCCAACCAATTGGGGCCCCAACACCAGCTCCAGGGGACCAACCCCTGGGGGCCCGAACCATAGCTCCAGCGGCCCAACCCCTGGGGGCCCCAACACCAGCTCCAGTTGCCCAACCCCTTAGCGACCGAACCATAGCTCCAGGGGCCCAAACCCTGGGGGCCTCAACACCAGCTCCACGGGCCCAACCCCTGGGGGCCCCAACACCATCTCCAGGTGCCCAACCCCTGAGCGCCCGAACCATAGCTCCAGGGGCCCAACATTGCGGGCCCCAACACCAGCTCCAGGGTCCCAACCCCTGGGGGCCCCAACACCAGCTCCAGAGGCCGAACCCCTGGGGGCCCGAACCATAGCTCTAGGGGCCCAACCTCTAAGGGACCCAACATCAAGTCCAGGGGCCCAACCCCTGGGGGCCCGAACCGTATCTCCAGGGTCCCAACCCCTGGGGGCCCCAACACCAGCTCCAGGGGCCCAACCCCTGAGAGCCCGAACCATAGCTCCAGGGGCCGAAGCCCTGAGCGCCCGAACCATAGCTCCAGGGGCCCAACCCCTGGGGGCCCCAACACCAGCTCCAGGGGCCTAACCCCTGGTAACTCCACCACCAGCTCCAGTTGCCCAACCCCTGAGCGCCCGAACCATAGCTCCAGGGGCCCATCCCCTGGGGTCCCCAACACCAGCTCCAGGGGCCGAACTCCTGGGGGCACGAAGCGTAGCTACAGGGGCCCAGACTCTGGGGGCCCCAACACCAGCTCCAGGGGCCCAACCCCTGAGCGCCCGAACCATAGCTCCAGGGTCGCAACCCCTGGAGGCCTGAACACCAGCTCCACGGGCCCAACCCCTGGGTGCCCCAATACCAGCTCCAGGGGCGCAACCCCTGAGCGCCCGAACCATAGCTCCAGGGGTCCAACCCCTGGGGGCCCCAACACCAGCTCCAGGGGCGCAACCCCTGAGCGCCCGAACCATAGCTCCAGGGTCCCAACCCCTGGGGGCCTCAACACCAGCTCCACGAGCCCAACCCCTGAGCGCCCGAACCATAGCTCCAGGTGTCCAACCCCTGGGGGCCCCAACACCAGCTCCAGGGGCCCAACTCCTGAGAGCCCGAACCATAGCTCCAAGGGCCTAACCCCTGGTGGCCCGAACCATAGCTCCAGGGGCCCAACCCCTGAGCGCCCGAACCATAACTCCAGGGGCCCAACCCCTGGGGGCCCCAACACCAGCTCCAGGGGCCCAACCCCTGGTGGCCCCAACACCAGCTCTAGGGGCCCAACTCCTCGGGGCCCGAACCACAGCTACAGGGGCCCAACCCCTGGGGACCCCAACAGAAGCTTCAGAGGCCCAACCCCTGAGCGCCCGAACCAAAGCTCCAGGGGCTCAACCCCTGGAGGCCTGAACACCAGCTCCACGGGCCCAACCCCTGGGGGCCCCAATACCAGCTCCAGGGGCGCAACCCCTGAGAGCCCGAACCATAGCTCCAGCGGTCCAACCCCTGGGGGCCCCAACACCAGCTCCAGGGGCCCAACCCCTGACCGCCCGAACCATAGCTCCAGGGGCCCAACCCCTGGGGGCCTCAACACCAGCTCCACGAGCCCAACCCCTGGGGGCCCCAACACCAGCTCCAGGGGCGCAACCCCTGAGCGCCCGAACCATAGCTCCAGGGGCCCAACCCCTGGGGGTCCCAACACAAGCTCCAGGGGCCCAACCCCTGGGGGCACGAACCGTAGCTCCAGGGGCCCAACCCCTGGTGGACCGATCACCAGCTCCAGGGGCCCAACCCCTGTGGGCCCGAACCATAGCTCCAGGGGCCCAACCACTGGGGGCCGTAACATCAACTCCAGGAGCCCAACCCCTGGGGGCCCGAACCATAGCTCCAGGGGCCCAACACCTGGGTGCCCCAACACCAGTTCCAGGGGCCCAAACCCTGGGGGCCCGAACCATACTTCCAGGGGCCCAACCCCTGCGGTCCCCAACACCAGCTCCAGGGTCCCAACCCCTGGGGGCCCAAACACCAGCTCCCTGGGCCGAACCCCTGGGGGCCCGAACCATAGCTCTAGGGGCCCAAGCACTGGGGGCCGTAACATCAACTCCAGGAGCCCAACCCCTGGGGGCCCGAACCATAGCTCCAGGGGCCCAACCCCTGGGGACCCCAACACGAGCTCCAGGTGCCCAACCCCTCTGGGACCCAACACCAGCTCCAGGGGCCCAGCGCCTGAGCGCCCGAACCATAGCTCCAGGGGCCCAACCCCTGAGCGCCCGATCCATTTCTCCAGGGGCCCAACCCCTGGGGGCCCATCACCAGCTCCAGGGGCCTAACCCCTGTGTGCCCCAGCACCAGCTCCAGTTAGCCAACCCCTGAGCGCCCGAACCATAGCTCCAACGGCCCAACCCCTGGGGGCCCCAACACCAGCTCCAGGAGCAAAACCCCTGTGCGCCCGAACCATACCTCCAGGAGTACAACCCCTGAGCGCCCGAACCATAGCTCCAGGGGCCCAACCTCTGGTGCCCCCAACACCAGCTCCATGGGCCCAACCCCTGGGGGCCCCAACACCAGCTCCAGGGGCCCAACCCCTGGTGGCCCCAACACCAGCTCTAGGGGCCCAACTCCTCGGGGCCCGAACCACAGCTACAGGGCCCAACCCCTGGGGACCCCAACAGCAGCTTCAGAGGCCCAACCCCTGAGCGCCCGAACCATAGCTCCAGGGGCTCAACCCCTGGAGGCCTGAACACCAGCTCCACGGGCCCAACCCCTGGGGGCCCCAATACCAGCTCCAGGGGCGCAACCCCTGAGCGCCCGAACCATAGCTCCAGGGGCCCAACCCCTGGGGGCCCCAACACCAGCTCCAGGGGCCCAACCCCTGGGGGCCCGAACCATAGCTCCAGGGGCCCAACCCCTGGGGACCCCAACACCAGCTCCAGAGGCCCAACCCCTGGGGGCCCGAACAATAGCTCCAGAGGCCCAAACCCTGGGGGCCCCAACACCAGCTCCAGGGGCCCAACCCCTGAGTGCCTGAACCATAGCTCCAGGGGCCCAACTCCTGGGCGCTCGAACCATAGCTCCAGGGGCTCAACCCCCGGGGGCCCCAACACCAGGTACAGGGGGCCAACCCCTGGGGTCCCGAACCATAGCTCCAGGGGCCCAACCCCTGAGCGCCCGAACCATAGCTCCAGGGGCCCAACCCATGGGGGCCTCAACACCAGCTCCACGGGCCCACCCCTGGGGGCCCCAACACCAGCTCCAGGGGCGCAACCCCTGAGCACCCGAACCATAGCTCCAGGGGCCCAACCCCTGGGGGCCTCAACACCAGCTCCAGGGGTCCAACCCCTGAGCGCCCGAGCCATAGCTCCAGGGGCCCAACCTCTGGGGGCCTCAACACCAGCTCCACGAGCCCAACCCCTGGGGGCCCCAACACCAGCTCCAGGGGCGCCACCCCTAAGCGCCCGAACCATAGCTCCAGCGGCCCAACCCGTGGGGGCCCCAACACCAGCTCCAGGGGCCCAACCCCTGGAGGCACGAACCGAAGCTCCAGGGGCCCAACCAATTGGGGCCCCAACACCAGCTCCAGGGGCCCAACCCCTGGAGGCCCGAACCATAGCTCCAGCGGCCCAACCCCGGGGGCCCCAACACCTGCTCCAGTTGCCCAACCCCTTAGCGACCGAACCATAGCTCCAGGGGCCCAAACCCTGGGGGCCTCAACACCAGCTCCACGGGCCCAACCCCTGGGGGCCCCAACACCATCTCCAGGTGCCCAACCCCTGAGCGCCCGAACCATAGCTCCAGGGGCCCAACCCTGCGGGCCCCAACACCAGCTCCAGGGTCCCAACCCCTGGGGGCCCCAACACCAGCTCCAGAGGCCGAACCCCTGGGGGCCCGAACCATAGCTCTAGGGGCCCAACCTCTAAGGGACCCAACATCAAGTCCAGGGGCCCAACCCCTGGGGGCCCGAACCATATCTCCAGGGTCCCAACCCCTGGGGGCCCCAACACCAGCTCCAGGGGCCCAACCTCTGAGAGCCCGAACCATAGCTCCAGGGGCCGAAGCCCTGAGCGTCCGAACCATAGCTCCAGGGGCCCAACCCCTGGGGGCCCCAACACCAGCTCCAGGGGCCTAACCCCTGGTAACTCCAGCACCAGCTCCAGTTGCCCAACCCCTGAGCCCCCGAACCATAGCTCCAGGGGCCCATCCCCTGGGGTCCCCAACACCAGCTCCAGGGGCCGAACTCCTGGGGGCACGAAGCGTAGCTACAGGGGCCCAGACTCTGGGGGCCCCAACACCAGCTCCAGGGGCCCAACCCCTGGGGGCCCGAACCATAGCTCCAGGGGCCCACCCCTGGGGGCCCCAACACCAGCTCCAGAGGCCCAACCCCTGGGGGCCCGAACAATAGCTCCAGGGGCCCAAACCCTGGGGGCCCCAACACCAGCTCCACGGTCCCAACCCCTGAGTGCCTGAACCATAGCTGCAGGGGCCCAACTCCTGGGGGCTCGAACCAAAGCTCCAGGGGCTCAACCCCTGGGAGCCCCAACACCAGGTCCAGGTGTCCAACCCCTGGGGGCCCCAACACCAGCTCCAGGGGCCCAACCCCTGAGAGCCCGAACCATAGCTCCAGGGGCCTAACCCCTGGTGGCCCGAACCATAGCTCCAGGGGCCCAACCCCTGAGCGCCCGAATCATAACTCCAGGGGCCCAACCCCTGGGGGCCCCAACACCAGCTCCAGGGGCCCAACCCCTGGTGGCCCCAACACCAGCTCTAGGGGCCCAACTCCTGGGGGCCCGAACCACAGCTACAGGGGCCCAACCCCTGGGGACCCCAACAGCAGCTTCAGAGGCCCAACCCCTGAGCGCCCGAACCATAGCTCCAGGGGAGCAACCCCTGGAGGCCTGAACACCAGCTCCACGGGCGCAACCCCTGGGGGCCCCAATACCAGCTCCAGGGGCGCAACCCCTGAGCGCCCGAACCATAGCTCCAGGGGTCCAACCCCTGGGGGCCCCAACACCAGCTCCAGGGGCCCAACCCCTGAGCGCCCGAACCATAGCTCCAGGGGCCCAACCCCTGGGGGCCTCAACACCAGCTCCACGAGAACAACCCCTGAGCTCCCGAACCATAGCTCCAGGTGTCTAACCCCTGGGGGCCCCAACACCAGCTCCAGGGGCCCAACCCCTGGTGGCCCCAACACCAGCTCTAGGGGCCCAACTCCGCGGGGCCCGAACCACAGCTACAGGGGCCCAACCCCTGGGGACCCCAACAGAAGCTTCAGAGGCCCAACCCCTGAGCGCCCGAACCAAAGCTCCAGGGGCTCAACCCCTGGAGGCCTGAACACCAGCTCCACGGGCCCAACCACTGGGGGCCCCAATACCAGCTCCAGGGGCGCAACCCCTGAGAGCCCGAACCATAGCTCCAGGGGTCCAACCCCTGGGGGCCCCAACACCAGCTCCAGGGGCCCAACCCCTGACCGCCCGAACCATAGCTCCAGGGGTCCAACCCCTGGGGGCCCCAACACCAGCTCCAGGGGCGCAACCCCTGAGCGCCCGAACCATAGCTCCAGGGGCCCAACCCCTGGGGGTCCCAACACAAGCTCCAGGGGCCCAACCCCTGGGGGCACGAACCGTAGCTCCAGGGGCCCAACCCCTGGTGGACCGATCACCAGCTCCAGGGGCCCAACCCCTGGGGGCCCGAACCATAGCTCCAGGGGCCCAACCACTGGGGGCCGTAACATCAACTCCAGGAGCCCAACCCCTGGGGGCCCGAACCATAGCTCCAGGGGCCCAACACCTGGGTGCCCCAACAGCAGTTCCAGGGGCCCAAACCCTGGGGGCCCGAACCATACTTCCAGGGGCCCAACCCCTGCGGGCCCCAACACCAGCTCCAGGGTCCAAAGCCCTGGGGGCCCCAACACCAGCTCCAGGGGCCGAACCCCTGGGGGCCCGAACCATAGCTCTAGGGGCCCAAGCACTGGGGGCCGTAACATCAACTCCAGGAGCCCAACCCCTGGGGGCCCGAACCATAGCTCCAGGGGCCCAACCCCTGGGGCCCCAACACGAGCTCCAGGTGCCCAACCCCTCTGGGACCCAACACCAGCTCCAGGGGCCCAGCGCCTGAGCGCCCGAACCATAGCTCCAGGGGCCCAACCCCTGAGCGCCCGAACCATTTCTCCAGGGGCCCAACCCCTGGGGGCCCCATCACCAGCTCCAGGGGCCTAACCCCTGGGGGCCACAGCACCAGCTCCAGTTAGCCAACCCCTGAGCGCCCGAACCATAGCTCCAACGGCCCAACCCCTGGGGGCCCCAACACCAGCTCCAGGGGCAAAGCCCCTGTGCGCCCGAACCATAGCTCCAGGAGTACAACCCCTGAGCGCCCGAACCATAGCTCCAGGGGCCCAACCTCTGGTGCCCCCAACACCAGCTCCAGGGGCCCAACCCCTGGGGGCCCCAACACCAGCTCCAGGGGCCCAACCCCTGGTGGCCCCAACACCAGCTCTAGGGGCCCAACTCCTGGGGGCCCGAACCACAGCTACAGGGGCCCAACCCCTGGGGACCCCAACAGCAGCTTCAGAGGCCCAACCCCTGAGCGCCCGAACCATAGCTCCAGGGGCTCAACCAATGGAGGCCTGAACACCAGCTCCACGGGCCCAACCCCTGGGGGCCCCAATACCAGCTCCAGGGGCGCAACCCCTGAGCGCCCGAACCATAGCTCCAGGGGTCCAACCCCTGGGGGCACCAACACCAGCTCCAGGGGCCCAACCCCTGAGCGCCCGAACCATAGCTCCAGGGGCCCAACCCCTGGGGGCCTCAACACCAGCTCCACGAGCCCAACCCCTGAGCGCCCGAACCATAGCTCCAGGTGTCCAACCCCTGGGGGCCCCAACACCAGCTCCAGGGGCCCAACCCCTGAGAGCCCGAACCATAGCTCCAGGGGCCTAACCCCTGGTGGCCCGAACCATAGCTCCAGGGGCCCAACCCCTGAGCGCCCGAACCATAACTCCAGGGGCCCAACCCCTGGGGGCCCCAACACCAACTCCAGGGGCCCAACCCCTGGTGGCCCCAACACCAGCTCTAGGGGCCCAACTCCTCGGGGCCCGAACCACAGCTACAGGGGCCCAACCCCTGGGGACCCCAACAGAAGCTTCAGAGGCCCAACCCCTGAGCGCCCGAACCATAGCTCCAGGGGCTCAACCCCTGGAGGCCTGAACACCAGCTCCACGGGCCCAACCCCTGGGGGCCCCAATACCAGCTCCAGGGACTCAACCCCTGAGAGCCCGAACCATAGCTCAAGGGGTCCAACCCCTGGGGGCCCCAACACCAGCTCCAGGGGCCCAACCCCTGACCGCCCGAACCATAGCTCCAGGGGCCCAACCCCTGGGGGCCTCAACACCAGCTCCACGAGCCCAACCCCTGGGGGCTCCAACACCAGCTCCAGGGGCGCAACCCCTGAGCGCCCGAACCATAGCTCCAGGGGCCCAACCCCTGGGGGTCCCAACACAAGCTCCAGGGGCCCAACCCCTGGGGGCCCGAACCATAGCTCCAGGGGCCCAACCACTGGGGGCCGTAACATCAACTCCAGGAGCCCAACCCCTGGGGGCCCGAACCATAGCTCCAGGGGCCCAACACCTGGGTGCCCCAACACCAGTTCCAGGGGCCCAAACCCTGGGGGCCCGAACCATAGTTCCAGGGGCCCAACCCCTGCGGGCCCCAACACCAGCTCCAGGGTCCCAACCCCTGGGGGCCCCAACACCAGCTCCAGGGGCCGAACCCCTGGGGGCCCGAACCATAGCTCTAGGGGCCCAAGCACTGGGGGCCGTAACATCAACTCCAGGAGCCCAACCCCTGGGGGCCCGAACCATAGCTCCAGGTGCCCAACCCCTGGGGACCCCAACACGAGCTCCAGGTGCCCAACCCCTCTGGGACCCAACACCAGCTCCAGGGGCCCAGCGCCTGAGCGCCCGAACCATAGCTCCAGGGGCCCAACCCCTGAGCGCCCGAACCATTTCTCCAGGGGCCCAACCCCTGGGGGCCCCATCACCAGCTCCAGGGGCCTAACCCCTGGGGGCCCCAGCACCAGCTCCAGTTAGCCAACCCCTGAGCGCCCGAACCATAGCTCCAACGGCCCAACCCCTGGGGGCCCCAACACCAGCTCCAGGGGCAAAGCCCCTGTGCGCCCGAACCATAGCTCCAGGAGTACAACCCCTGAGCGCCTGAACCATAGCTCCAGGGGCCCAACCTCTGGTGCCCCCAACACCAGCTCCAGGGGCCGAACCCCTGGGGGCCCCAACACCAGCTCCAGGGGCCCAACCCCTGGGGGCCCCAACACCAGCTCCAGGGGCCCAACCCCTGAGAGCCCGAACCATAGCTCCAGGGGCCCAATCCCTGAGCGCCCGAACCATAACTCCAGGGGAACAACCCCTGGGGGCCCCAACACCAGCTCCAGGGGCCCAACCCCTGAGAGCCCGAACCATAGCTCCAGGGGCCCAACCCCTGAGCGCCCGAACCATAACTCCAGGGGCCCAACCCCTGGGGGCCCCAACACCAGCTCCAGGGGCCCACCCCCTGGTGGCCCCAACACCAGCTCCAGGGGCCCAACTCCTGGGGCCCGAAACACAGCTACAGGGGCCCAACCCCTGGGGGCCCCAACAGCAGCTCCAGAGGCCCAACCCCTGAGCGCCCGAACCATAGCTCCAGGGGCCCAACCCCTGGAGGCCTGAACACCAGCTCCACGGGCCCAACCCCTGGGGGCCCCAACACCAGCTCCAGGGGCGCAACCCCTGAGCGCCCGAACCATAGCTCCAGTTGTCCAACCCCTGGGGGCCCCAACACCAGCTCCAGGGGCCCAACCCCTGAGCGCCCAAACCATAGCTCCAGGGGCCCAACCCCTGGGGGCCTCAACACCAGCTCCACGAGCCCAAACCCTTGGGGCCCAAACACCAGCTCCAGGGGCAAAGCCCCTGTGCGCCCGAACCATAGCTCCAGGAGTACAACCCCTGAGCGCCCGAACCATAGCTCCAGGGGCCCAACCTCTGGTGCCCCCAACACCAGCTCCAGGGGCCGAACCCCTGGGGGCCCCAACACCAGCTCCAGGGGCCCAACCCCTGGGGGCCCCAACACCAGCTCCAGGGGCCCAACCCCTGAGAGCCCGAACCATAGCTCCAGGGGCCCAACCCCTGAGCGCCCGAACCATAGCTCCAGGGGCCCAACCCCTGAGCGCCCGAACCATAACTCCAGGGGAACAACCCCTGGGGGCCCCAACACCAGCTCCAGGGGCCCAACCCCTGAGAGCCCGAACCATAGCTCCAGGGGCCCAACCCCTGAGCGCCCGAACCATAACTCCAGGGGCCCAACCCCTGGGGGCCCCAACACCAGCGAAAGGGGCCCAACCCCTGGTGGCCCCAACACCAGCTCCAGGGGCCCAACTCCTGGGGCCCGAAACACAGCTACAGGGGCCCAACCCCTGGGGGCCCCAACAGCAGCTCCAGAGGCCCAACCCCTGAGCGCCCGAACCATAGCTCCAGGGGCCCAACCCCTGGAGGCCTGAACACCAGCTCCACGGGCCCAACCCCTGGGGGCCCCAACACCAGCTCCAGGGGCGCAACCCCTGAGCGCCCGAACCATAGCTCCAGTTGTCCAACCCCTGGGGGCCCCAACACCAGCTCCAGGGGCCCAACCCCTGAGCGTCCAAACCATAGCTCCAGGGGCCCAACCCCTGGGGGCCTCAACACCAGCTCCACGAGCCCAACCCCTTGGGGCCCCAACACCAGCTCCAGGGGCGCAACCCCTGAGCGCCCGAACCATAGCTCCAGGGGCCCAACCCTTGGGGGTCCCAACACCAGCTCCAGGGGCCCAACCCCTGGGGGCACGAACCGTAGCTCCAGGGACCCAACCCCTGGGGGACTGAACACCAGCTCCAGGGGCCCAACCCCTGGGGGCCCGAACTATAGCTCCAGCGGCCCAAACCCCTGGGGGCCTCAACACCAGCTTCACGGGCCCAACCCCTGGGGGCCCCAACAAAAGCTCCAGGGGCCCAACCCCTAAGCGCCCAAACCATAGCTCCAGGGGCCCAACCCCTTGGTGCCCCAACACCAGTTCCAGGGGCCCAAACCCTGGGGGCCCGAACCATAGTTCCAGGGGCCCAACCCCTGCGGGCCCCAACACCAGATCCAGGGTCCCAACCCCTGGGGGCCCCAACACCAGCTCCAGGGGCCGAAACCCTGGGGGCCCGAACCATAGCTCTAGCGGCCCAACCTCTGGGGGCCGTAACATCAACTCCAGGGACCCAACCCCTGGGGGCCAGAACCATAGCTCCAGGGGCGCAACCCCTGGGGGCCCTAACACCAGCTCCAGGGGCAAAACCCCTGTGCGCCCGAACCATAGCTCCAGGGGTCCAACCCCTGGTACCCCCAACACCAGCTACAGGGGCCCAACCCCTGGGGGCCCCAACACCAGCTCCTGGGGCCGAACCCCTGAGCGTCCGAACCATTGTTCCAGGTGCCCAACCCCTGGGGGCATAAACACCAGCTCCAGAGTCTTAACTCCTGAGCGCCCGAACCATAGCTCCAGGGGCACAACCCCTGAGTGCCCGAACCATAGCTCCATGGTCTCAACCCCTGGGGGCCCCAACACCAGTTCCAGAAGCCTAACCCCTGGGGGCCCCAACACCAGCTCCAGCGTCCCAACCCCTGAGCGCCCCAAACATAGCTCCAGTGGCCCAACCCCTGGGGGCCCCAACACCAGCTCCAGGGGCCCAACCCCTGGGAGCCCCAACACCAGCTCCTGGGGCCCAACCCCTGGGGGCCCCGACACCAGCTCCAGGGGCCCCAACCCTGAATCCTCGAACCATAGCTCCAGGGGCCCAACACCTGGGGGCCCCAACACCAGCTCAAGGGGCCCAACCCCTGAGCGCCCGAGCCATAGCTCCAGGGGCCCAACCCCTGGGGGCCTCAACACCAGCTCGAGGGTCCCAACCCCTGGGGGCCCCAACACCAGCTCCAGGGGCCGAACCCCTCGGGGCCCGAACCATAGCTCTAGGGGCCAAACCTCTGAGGGACCCAACATTAACTCCAGGGGCCCAACCCCTTGGGGCCCGAACCATAGCTCCAGGGGCCCAACCCCTGGGTGCCCCAACACCAGCTCCAGGGGCCCAACCCCTGGGGGCCCCAACACCAGTTCCAGAGGCCCAACCCCTGAGAGCCCGAACCATAGCTCCAGTGGCCCAACCCCTGAGCGCCCGAACCGTAACTCCAGGGGCCCAACCCCTGGGGGCCCCAACACCAGTTCCAGAGGCCCAACCCCTGAGAGCCCGAACCATAGCTCCAGTGGCCCAACCCCTGAGCGCCCGAACCATAACTCCAGGGGCCCAACTCCTGGGGACCCGAACCACAGCTACAGGGGCCCAAACCCTGGGGGCCCCAACAGCAGCTCCAGAGGCCCAACCCCTGAGCGCCCGAACCATAGCTCCAGGGGCCCAACCCCTGGAGGCCTGAACACCAGCTCCACGGGCCCAACCCCTGGGGCCCCAACACCAGCTCCAGGGGCGCAACCCCTGAGCGCCCGAACCATGGCTCCAGGGGTCCAACCCCTGGGGGCCCCAACACCAGCTCCAGGGGCCCAACCCCTGAGCGCCCGAACCATAGCTCCAGGGGCCCAACCCCTGGGGGCCTGAACGATTGCACCAGGAGCCCAACCCCTGGGGGTCCCAACACCAGCTCCAGGGGCCCAACCCCTGGGGGCACGAACCGTAGCTCCAGGGGCCCAACCCCTTGGGGACCGAACACCAGCTCCAGGGGCCCAACCCCTGTGGGCCCGAACCCTAGCTCCAGCGGCCCAAACCCCTGGGGGCCTCAACACCAGCTTCACGGGCCCAACACCTGGGGGCCCCAACAAAAGCTCCAGGGGCCCAACCAATGAGCGCCCAAACCATAGCTCCAGGGGCCCAACACCTGGGTGCCCCAACACCAGTTCCAGGGGCCCAAACCCTGGGGGCCCGAACCATAGTTCCAGGGGCCCAATCCCTGCGGGCCCCAACACCAGCTCCAGGGTCCCAACCCCTGGGGGCCCCAACACCAGTTCCAGGGGCCGAACCCCTGGGGGCCCGAACCATAGCTCTAGGGGCCCAACCTCTGGGGGCCGTAACATCAACTCCAGGGGCCCAACCCCTGGGGGCCCGAATCATAGCTCCAGGGGCCCAACCCCTGGGGACCCCAACACCAGCTCCAGGTGCCCAACCCCTGGGGGCCCCAACACCAGCTCCTGGGGCCCAACGCCTGAGCGCCCGAACCATAGCTCCAGGGGCCCAACCCCTGAGCGCCCGAACCATTTCTCCAGGGGCCCAACCCCTGGGGGCCCCAACACCAGCTCCAGGGGTCTAACCCCTGGGGGCCCCAGCACCAGCTCCAGTTCCCCAACCACTGAGCGCCCGAATCATAGCTCCAGGGGCCCAACCCCTGGGGGCCCCAACACCAGCTCCAGGGGCAAAGCCCATGTGCGCCCGAACCATAGCTCCATGGGTCCAACCCCTGAGCGCCCGAACCATAGCTCCAGGGGCCCAACCCCTCGTGCCCCCAACACCAGCTCCAGGGGCCCAACCCCTGGGGGCCCCAACACCAGCTCCAGGGGCCCAACCCCTGAGAGCCCGAACCATAGCTCCAGGGGCCCAACCCCTGAGCGCCCGAACCATTACTCCAGCTGGCCAACCCCTGGGGGCCCCAACACAAGCTCCAGGGGCCCAACCCCTGGGGGCCCCAACACCAGCTCCAGGAGCCCAACCCCTGAGAGCCCGAACCATAGCTCCAGGGGCCCAACCCCTGAGCGCCCGAACAATAACTCCAGGGGCCCAACCCCTGGGGGCCCCAACACCAGCTCCAGGGGCCCAACCCCTGGTGGCCCCAACACCAGCTCCATTGGCCCAACTCCTGGGGGCCCGAACCACAGCTACAGGGGCCCAACCCCTGGGGGCCTCAACAGCAGCTCCAGAGGCCCAACCCCTGAGCGCCCGAACCATAGCTCCAGGGGCCCAACCCCTGGAGGCCTGAACACCAGCTCCAGGGGCCCAACCCCTGAGCGCCCGAACCATAGCTCCAGGGGTCCTACCCCTGCGGGCCCCAACACCAGCTACAGGGGCCCAACCCCTGAGCGCCCGAACCATGGATCCAGGGGCCCAACCCCTGGGGGCCTCAACACCAGCTGCACGAGCCCAACCCCTGGGGGCCCCAACACCAGCTCCAGGGGCGCAACCCCTGAGCGCCCGAACCATAGCTCCAGGGGCCCAACCCCTGGGGGTCCCAACACCAGCTCCAGGAGCCCAACCCCTGGGGGCACGAACCGTAGCTCCATGGGCCCAACCCCTGGGGGACCGAACACCAGCTCCAGGGGCCCAACACCTGGGGGCCCGAACCATAGCTCCAGCGGCCCAAACCCCTGGGGGCCTCAACACCAGCTTCACGGGCCCAACCCCTGGGGGCCCCAACAAAAGCTCCAGGGGCCCAACCCCTGAGCTCCCAAACCATAGCTCCAGGGACCCAACCCCTGGGTGCCCCAACACCAGTTCCAGGGGCCCAAACCCTGGGGGCCGTACCATAGTTCCAGGGGCCCAACCCCTGCGGGCCCCAACACCAGCTCCAGGGTCCCAACCCCTGGGGGCCTCAACACCAGCTCCAGAGGCCGAACCCCTGGGGGCCCGAACCATAGCTCTAGGGGCCCAACCTCTGGGGGCCGTAACATCAACTCCAGGGGACCAACCCCTGGGGACCCCAACACCAGCTCCAGGTGCCCAACCCCTGGGGGCCCCAACACCAGCTCAAGGGGCCCAACGCCTGAGCGCCCGAACCATAGCTCCAGAGGCCAAAGCCCTGAGCGCCCGAACCATTTCTCCAGGGGCCCAATCCCTGGGGGCCCCAACACCAGCTCCACGGGCCTAACCCCTGGGGGCCTCAGCACCAGCTCCAGTTCCCCAACCCCTGAGCGCCCGAACCATAGCTCCAGGGGCCCAACCCCTGGGGGCCCCAACACCAGATCCAGGGGCAAAGCCCCTGTGCGCCCGAACCATAGCTCAAGGGGTCCAACCCCTGAGCGCCCGAACCATCGCTCCAGGGGCCCAGCCCATGAGCGCCCGAACCATAGCTCCAGGGGCCCAACCCCTGGGGGCCCGAACACCAGTTCCAGGGGCATAACCCCTGGGGGCCCAGACACCAGCTCCAGAGGCCCAACCCCTGAGCGCACGAACCATTGCTTCAGGGGCCCAACCCCTGAGCGCCCGAACCATATCTCCAGGGGCCCAACCCCTGGGGGCCCCAACACCAGCTCCAGGGGCCCAACCCCTGACTGCCCGAACCATAGCTCCAGGGGCACAACCCCTTGGGCCCCAACACCAGCGCCAGGGGCCCAAACCCTGGGGGCCATAACACCAGCTCCAGGGGCCCAACCTCTGAGCGCCCGAACCATACCTCCAGGGCCCCAACCCCTGGGGGCCTGAAGCAGAACACCAGGGGCCCAAACCCTGGGGGCACCAACACCAGCTCCAGGGGCCCAACCCCTGGGGGCCCCAACACCAGCTCCAGGGGCCCAACTCCTGGGGGCCCGAACCACAGCTACAGGGGTCCAACCCCTGGGGGCCCCAACAGCAGCTCAAGAAGCCCAACCCCTGGGAGCCCAAACACCAGCTCCAGGGGCCCAACCACTGGGGGTACGAACCATAGATCCAGGGGCCCAACCCCTGAGGGCCCCAACACCAGCTCCAAGGGCCCAACCCCTGAGCGCCCTAACCATTGCTCCAGTGGCCCAACCCCTGGTAGCCCCAACACCAGCTCTAGGGGCCCATTCCCTGGGGGCCCCAACACCAGATCCAGGGGCCCAACCCCTGGGGGCCCCGACACCAGCTCCAGCTGCCCAACTCCTGGGGGCCCCAACACCAGCTGCACGGGCCCAACCCCTGGGGGCACGAACCACAGCTCCAGGGGACCAACCCTTGAGGGCCCCAACACCAGCTCCAGGGGCCCAACTCCTGAGAGCCCGAACCATAGCTCCAGTGGCCCACACCCTGGGGGCCACAACACCAGCTCCAGGGGCCCAACCCCTGGGAGAACCAACACCAGATCCTGGGGCCCAACCCCTGGGGGCCCCGACACCAGCTCCAGGGGCCCCACCCCTGGGGGCCCGAAGCATAGCTCCAGGGGCCCAACACCTGGGGGCCCCAACACCAGCTCCAGGGGCCCAACCCCTGAGCGCCCGAACCATAGCTCCAGGGGCCCAACCCCTGGAGGCCTGAACACCAGCTCCACGGGCCCAACCCCTGGGGGCCCCAACACCAGCTCCAGGGGCGCAACCCCTGAGCGCGCGAACCATAGCTCCAGGGGTCCAACCCCTGGGGGCCCCAACACCAGCTCCAGGGGTCCAACCCCTGAGCGCCCGAAGCATAGCTCCAGGGGCCCAACCCCTGTGGGCCTCAACACCAGCTCCACGAGCCCAACCCCTGGGGGCCCCAACACCAGCTCCTGGGGCGCAACAACTGAGCGCCCGAACCATAGCTCCAGGGGCCCAACCCCTGGGTGCCCCAACACCAGTTCCACGGGTCCAACCCCTGGGGGCCCGAACCATAGTTCCAGGGGCCCAACCCCAACGGGCCCCAACACCAGCTCCAGGGGCCCAACCCCTTTACGCCCGAACAATTTCTCCAGGGGCCCAACCCCTGGGGGCCCCAACACCAGGTCCAGGTTCCTAACCACTGGGGGCCCCAGCACCAGCTCCAGTTCCCCAACCCCTGAGCGCCCAAACCATAGCTCTAGGGGCCCAAAATCTGGGGGAACCAACATCAACTTCAGGGGCCCAACCCCTGGGGCCCGAACCATAGCTCCAGCGGCCCAACCCCTGGGGGCCCCAACACCAGCTCCAGGGACCCAACCCCTGAGCGCCCGAACCATAGCTCCAGGGGCCCAACCCCTGAACGCCCGAACAATTTCTCCAGGGGCCCAACCCCTGGGGGCCCCAACACCAGGTCCAGGGGCCTAACCCCTGGGGTCCCCAGCACCAGCTCCAGTTCCCCAACCCCTGAGCGCCCGAACCATAGCTCCAGGGGCCCAACCCCTGGGGGCCCCAATACCAGCTCCAGGGGCCTAACCCCTGGGGTCCCCAGCACCAGCTCCAGTTCCCCAACCCCTGAGCGCCCGAACCATAGCTCCAGGGGTCCAACCCCTGAGCGCCAGAACCATAGCTCCAGTTGCCCAACCCCTGGTGCCCCCAACACCAGCTCTAGGGGCCCAACCCCTTGGGGCCCCAACACCAGCTCCTGGGGCCCAACCCCTGAGCGTCCGAACCATAGTTCCAGATGCCCAACTCCTGGGGGCACCAACACCAGCTTCAGAGTCCTAACTCCTGAGCGCCCAAACCATAGCTCCAGGGGCCCAACCCCTGAGCGCCCGAACTATAGCTCCAGGGGCCCAACCCCTGGCGGCCCCAACACCAGTTCCAGGGGCCTAACCCCTGGGGGACCAGACATCAGCACCAGAGGCCCAATCCCTGAGCGCACGAACCATAGCTCCAGGGGCCCAACCCCTGAGCGCCCGAACCATAGCTCCAGGGGCCCAACCCCTGAGGGCCACAACATCAGCTTGAGGGGCCTAAACCCTGGGTTCCCCAACACTAGCTCCAGGGCCCGAACCCATGAGCGCCCGAACCATACCTCCAGGGGCCCAACACCTGGAGGCCCCAACACCAGCTGCAGGGGAATACACCCCTTTGGGCCCCAACACCAGCTCCAGGGGCCCAACCCCTGAGGGCCCGAACCATAGCTCCAGGGGCCCAACCCCAGAGCGCCGGAACCATAGCTCGAGGGCCCAACCCCTGGGGGCCCCAACACCAGCTCCAGGGGCTGAACCCCTGGGGGTCCCAACACCAGCTCCAGGGGTGCAACCCCTGAGCGCCCGAACCATAGCTCCAGGGGCTCAACCCCTGAGCGCCCGAACCATAGCTCCAGGGGCCCAACCCCTGGTTGCCCCAACACCAGCTCCAGGGCCCCAACCCCTGAGCGCCCGAACTATAGCTCCAGGGGCCCAACCCCTGGGGGTCCCAACAGCAGCTCCAGGGACCGAACCCCTGAGAGCCCGAACCATAGCTCCAGGGGCCCAACCCCTGGGGGCCCCAACACCAGCTCCAGGGGCCAAACCCCTGGCGTCCCCAACACCAGCTCCAGTGGCCAACCCCAGAGCGCCCGAACCATAGCTCTAGGGGCCCAACCCCTTGGGTTCCCAAACACCAGCTACAGTGGCTCAACCCCTGGCGGCCCGAACCATAGCTCCAGGGGCCCAATCCCTACGGGCCACAACACCAGCTCCAGGGTCCCAACCCCTTGGGGCCCCAACACCAGCTCCAGGGGCCCAACCCCTGGGGGTACGAACCATAGATCCATTGGCCAAACCCCTGAGGGCCCCAGCACCAGCTCCAGGGGCCCAACCCCTGAGCGCCCGAACCATAGCTCCAGTAGCCCAACCCCAAGGGGCCCCAACACCAGCTCTAGGGGCCCATCCCCTGGGGGCCCCAACACCAGGTCCAGGGGCCCAACCCCTGAGCGCCTGAACCATAGCTCCAGGGGCCCAACCCCTGGGGGCCCCAAAACCAGCTCCAGGGGCCTAAACCCTGGGGGCCCCAGCACCAGCTCCAGTTGCCCAACCCCTGAGCGCCCGAACCATAGCTCCAGGGGCCCAACCCCTGGGGGCCCCAACAAAAGCTCCAGGGGTATAACCCCTGTGCGCCCGAACCATAGCTCCAGGGGTCCAACCCCTGAGCACCCGAACCATAGCTCCAGGGGCCCAACCCCTGGGGGCACCAACACCAGTTCCAGGGGCCTAACCCCTGGGGGACCCAACACCAGCTCCTGGGGCCCAACCCCTGAGCGTCCGAACCATAGCTCCAGGGGACCAACCCCTGAGCGCCCGAACCATAGCTCCAGGGGCTCAACCCCTGGGGTCGCAAACACCAACTCCTGGGGCCCAACCCCTGAGGGCCCCAACACCAGCTCCAGGGGCCTAACCCCTAGGTTACCCAACACCAGCTCCAGGGCCCCAACGCATGAGCGCCCGAACCATAGCTCCAGGGGCCCAACACCTGGGGGTCCCAACACCAGCTCCAGGGGAATACATCCCTTTGGGCCCCAACACCAGCTCCAGGGGCCCAACCCCTGAGGGCCCGAACCATAGCTCCAGGGGCCCAACCCCAGAGCGCCGGAACCATACCTCGAGGGCCCAACCACTGGGGGCCCCAACACCAACTCCGGGGGCTGAACCCCTGGGGGCACCAACACCATCTCCAGGGGTCCAATCCCTGAGCGTCCGAACCACAGCTCGAGGGGCTCAACCCCTGAGCGCCCGAACCATAGCTCCAGGGGCCCAACCCCTGAGGGCCCCAACACCAGCTCCAGGGCCCCAACCCCTGAGCGCCCGAACTATAGCTCCAGGGGCCCAACCCCTGGGGGTCCCAACACCAGCTCCAGGGGCCGAACCCCTGAGCGCCCGAACCATAGCTCCAGGTGCCCAACCCCTGGGAGCCCCAGCATCAGCTCCAGTGGACAAAACCCTGGGGGCCCCAAAACCAGCTCCAGTGGCCCAATCCAGTGCGCCCGAACCATAGCTCCAGGGGCCTTACCCCTTGGGTTCCCAAACACCAGCTCCAGGGGCCCAACCCTTGGGGGCCCGAACCATAGCTCCAGGGGCCCAACCCCTGCGGGCCCCAACACCAGCTCCAGGGTCCCAACCCCTGGGGTCCCCAACACCAGCTCCAGGGGCCGAACCCCTGGGCCCCGAACCATTGCTCTAGGTTCCCAACCTCTGGGGCCCAAACACCAACTCCAGGGGCCCAACCCCTGGGGGCCCGAACCATAGCTCCAGGGGCCCAACCCCTCGTGCCCCACAACGAGCTCCAGGGGCCCAACCCCTGGGGACCCCAACACCAGCTCCAGGGGCCCAAACCCTGAGAGCCCGAACCATAGCTCCAGGGGCCCAACCCCTTGGTTTCCCAACCACCAGCTACAGTGGCTCAACCCCTGAGCACCCGAACCATAGCTACAGGGACTCAACCCCTAAGCGCCCGAACCATAGCTCCAGGGGCCCAACCCCTGGGGGCCCCAACACCAGCTCCAGGGTCCGAACCCCTGGGGGCCCCAACACCAGCTACAGGGCCCCAACCCCTGAGCACCCGAACCATAGCTCCATGAGCTCAAAACCTGGGGGCACCAAAAACAGCTCCAGGGGCCCAGACCCTGGGGTCCCCAACACCAGCTCCAGGGGCTCAACCCCTGAGAGCCCGAACCATAGCTCCAGGGGCCCAACCCCTGGGGGCCCCAACACCAGCTCCAGGGGCCCAGCCCCTGAGCGCCCGAACCATAGCTCCAGGGGCTCAACCCCTGGGGGCCCCAACACCTGCTCCAGGGCCCCAACCCCTGGGGGCCCCAACACCAACTCCAGGAACCCAATCCCTGAGCGCCCGAACCATAGCTTCAGTGGACCAACACCTGGGGGGCCCCAACACCAGCTAAAGTGGCCCAACTCCTGAGCGCCCGAACCATAGCTCCAGGGACCCAACCCATGGAGGCCCCAAAACCAGCTCCAGGGGCCGAACCCCTTGGGTTCCCAAGACCAGCTCCAGAGGCCCAACCCCTGGGGACCCCAAAACCAGCTCCAGGGGCCCAACCCCTGGGGGCCCCAACACCGCCTCCAGTGGCCCAACTCCTTTGGGCCCGAACGATACCTCCAGGGGCCCAAACCCTGGGAGCCCCAACACCAGCTCCAGGGGCCCAACCCCTGAGCGCCCGAACCATAGCTCCAGGGGCCCAACCCCTGGGGGCCCCAACACCAGCTCCAGGGACCTAACCCCTGAGGGCACGAACCATAGCTCCAGGGGCCCAACCCCTAGGGGCCCCAACACCAGCTCCAGGGGCCTAACCCCTGGAGGCCCCAACACCAGCTCCAGGGGCCCAACCCATGGGGGCTCGAACCATAGCTCCAGCGTCCCAACCCCTGGGGGCCCCAACACCAACTCCAGGGGCCCAAACCCTGGGGGCCCGAACCATAGCTCCAGGAGACAAACCCCTGGGGGACCCAACACCAACTCCAGGGGTCGAACCCCTGGGGGCCCCAACTCCACCTGCAGCGACCCAACTGATGAGTGCCCGAACCATAGCTCCAGGGTCAAACCCCTGGGGGTGCGAACCATAGGTCCAGGGGCCCAACCCCTAGTGCCCCAACACCAGCTCCAGGGACCCAACCCGTAGGGGCCGCAGCACCAGCACCAGGGGCCGAACCCCTCAACGCCCGAACCATAGCTCCTGGGGCCCAATCCCTGGGGGCCCAACACCAGCTCCAGGGGCCCAACCCCTGGGGGCAACAACACCAGCTCCAGGGGCCCAACCCCTGGGGGCCTGAACCATAGCTCCACGGGTCCAACCTCTGGGGGCCACAACAGCAGCTCCAGGGGCCCAACCCCTGGGGGCCCGAACCGTAGCTCCAGGGGCCCAACCCCGGGGGGCCCCAACACCAGTTCCAGGGGCCCAACCCCTGGGGGCCCGAACCATAGCTCCAGGGGCCGAACCCCTGAGAGCCGGAACCATAGTTCCAGGGGCCCAACCCCTGAGCACCCGAACCACAGCTCCAGGGGCCCAACCAATGAGCGCCCGAACCATAGCTCCAGGGGCCCAACCCCTGGGGGCCCCAACACCAGCTCCAGGGGCCCAACCCCTGGGGACCCCAACACCAGCTACAAGGGCCCAACCCCTGAGCGCCCGAACCATAGCTCCAGGGGCCAAACCCTGGAGGCCCCAACACCTGCACCAGGGGCCCAACCCCTGGGGCCCCACCACCAGCTCCAGGGGCCCAACCCCTGAGCGCCCGAACCATAGCTCCAGGGTCCCAACCAATGAGCGCCCGAACCATAGCTCCAGGAGCCCAACCCCTGAGGGCCTCAACACCAGCTCCAGCGGCCGAATCCCTTGTTGCCCCAACACCAGCTCCAGGGGCCCAACAACTGGGGGCCCCAACACCAGATACAGGGGACCAACCCCTGAGAGCCCGAACAATAGCTCCAGGGGCCCAACCCCTGGATTCCCAGACACCAGCTCCAGGGGCCCAACCCCTGGGGTCTCCAACACCAGCTCCAGGGGCCTAACCCCTGAGCACCCGAAGCATAGCTCCAGGGACTCAACCTCTGAGCGCCCGACCCATAGCTCCAGGGGCCCAACCCCTGGGGACCCCAACACCAACTCCAGGGGCACAACCCCTGGGGGCCTCAACACAAGCTCCAGGGGCCCAACCCCTGGGGGCCCCAATACCAGTTCCAGGGGCCCAACCCCTGGGGGTCCCAACACCAGCTCCAGGGGCCCAACCCCTGGGGACCCCAAAACCAGCTCCAGACGCCCAACCCCTGGGGGCCCCAACACCGCCTCCAGTGGCCCAACTCCTTTGGGCCCGAACCATACCTCCAGGGGCCCAAACCCTGGGAGCCCCAACACCAGCTCCAGGGGCCCAACCCCTGAGCGCCCGAACTATAGCTCCAGGGGACCAACCCCTGGGGACCCCAACACAAGTACCAGGGGCCCAACCCCTGAGCGCCTGAACCATAGCTCCAGGGGCCCAACCCCTGGAGGCCCCAACACGAGCTCCAGGTGCCCAACCCTGGGGGCCCCAACACCAGCTCGAGGGGCCCAATCCCTGGGGGCCCCAATAGCAGCTCCAGGGGCCCAACCCCTGGGAGTCCCAACACCAGCTCCACGGGCCCAACCCCTGAGAGCCCGAACCATAGCTCCAGGGGCCCAACACCTGAGCACCAGAACCATACCTCCAGGGGCCCAAAACCTGGGATCCCCAACACCATCTCCAGGGGCCCAACCCCTGGGGGTCCCAACACCAGCTCCAGGGGCCCAACCCTTAAGGACCCCAAAACCAGCTTCAGGGGCCCAACCCCTGGGGGCCCCAACACCAGCTCCAGGGGACCAACCCCGTTCGCGCCCAAACCATAGCTCCAGGGGCACAACCCCTGAACGCCCGAACCATAGCTCAAGGGGCCCAACCCCTGGGGGCCCCAACACAAGCTCCAGGGACCCAAACCCTGGGTGCCCCAAAACCAGCTCCAGGGGCCCAACCCCTGGGGGCCCCAACACCAGCTCCAGGGGCCCAACCCCTGTGGGCCCCAACTCCGCCTCCAGTGGCCCAACTCCTTTGGGCCCGAACCATACCTCCAGGGGCCCAACCCCTGCGGGCCCCGACACCAGCTCCAGGGGCCCCACCCCTGGGGGCTCGAACCATAGCTCCAGGGGCCCAACACCTGGAGGCCCCAACACCAGCTTCAGGGGCCCAACCCCTGAGCGCCCGAACCATAGCTCCAGGGGCCAAACTCCTGGGGCCCCCAACACCAGCTCCACGGGCTCAACCCTTGGGGGCCCCAACACCAGCTCCAGGGACCCAACCCCTGGGGGCCCGAAAAATAGCTCCAGGGGCCCAACCCCTGGGGGCCCCAACACCAGCTCCAGCTGCCCAACCCCTGTGGGCCTCAACACCAGCTAAAGGGGCCCAACCCCTGGGGGCCCGAACACCAGCTCCAGTGTCCCAACTCCTGGGAACGCGAACCATAGCTCCAGGGGCCGAACCCCTGGGGGCCCCAACACCAGCTCCAGGGGCCCAACCCCTGAGTGCCCGAACCATAGCTCCAGGGGCCCAACCCCTGGGGGCCCCAACAGAAGCTCCAGGGGCCCAACCCCTGAGAGCCCGAACCATAGCTCCAGGGCCCCAACCCCTGAACGCCCGAACCATAGCTCCAGGGGCCCAAGCCCTGGGGGCCCCAACAACAGCTCCAGGGGCCCAACCCCTGAGTGCCCGAACCATAGCTCGAAGGGCCCAACCCCTGAGCAACCGAACCGTAGCTCCAGGGGCCCAACCACTTGGGGCCCCAACACCAACTCCTTGGGTTTAACCCCTGGGGGCCCCAAAACCAGCTCCAGGGGCCCAACCCCTGAGCGCCCGAACCATACCTCCAGGGGCCCAACCCTTGGGGGCCACAACACCAGCTCCAGGGGCCCAACCCCTGAGTGCCCGAACCATAGCTACAGGTGCCCAACCCCTGGGGGCCCCAACACCAGCTCAAGGGGCCAAACCCCTGGGGGCCCCAACACCATCTCCAGGGGCCCATTCCCTGAGCGCCCGAACCATAGCTCCAGTTGCCCAACGCCTGAGCGCCCGAACCATAGCTCCAGTGGCCCAACCCCTGGGGGCTCGAACCATAGCTCCAGGGGCCCAATCTCTGGGGGCCCCAACACCAGCTCCAGGTGCCCAACCCCTTTGGGCCTCAAAACCAGCTCCAGGGGCCCAACCCCTGGGTTCCCCAACACCAGCTCCAGGGGACCAACCCCTGAGCGCCCGAACCATAGCTCCAGGGGCCGAACCCCTGGGGGCCCCAACACCAGATAAAGGGCCCAACCCCTGAGTTCCCAAACCATAGCTCCAGGGGCCCAACCCCTGGTTTCCCCAACACCAGCTCCAGGGGACCAACCCCTGAGCGCCCGAACCATAGCTCCAGGGGCCCAACCCCTGGGGACGCCAACACCAGCTCCAGGGGCCCAACCTCTGAGCGACCGAACCATAGCTCCAGCGGTCCAACCCCTGGGGGCCCGAACACCAGCTCCAGGGGCCGAACCCCTGGGGGCCCCAACACCAGCTCCAGGGGCCCAACCCCTGAGCGCCCGAATCATAGCTCCAGGGGCCCAACCTCTGGGGGCCCGAACCATAGCTCCAGTGGCCCAACCCCTGGGGGCCCCAACACCAGCTCCAGGGGCCCAACCCCTGGGGGCCCCAACACCAGCTCCCGGGGCCCAACCCCTGAGCGCCCGAACCAGAGCTCCAGGGACCCAACCCCTGGGGGCTCCAACACTAGCTCCAGGGGCCCAACCCCTGAGCGCCCGAACCAGAGCTCCAGGGACCCAACCCCTGGGGGCTCCAACACTAGCTCCAGGAGCCCAACCCCTGAGCGCCCGAACCATAGCTCCAGAGGCTCAACCCCTGGGGGCCCCAACACCAGCTCCAGGTGTCCAACCCCTGAGCGCCCGAACCATAGCTCCAGGGGCCCAACCCCTGGGGGCCTCAACACCAGCTCCAGGGGCCTAACCCCTAGCGGTCCCAACACCAGCTCCAGGGGTCCCATCCCTGAGCGCCCGAACCATAGCTCCAGGGGCCTAACCCCTGGGGGCCCAAACATCAGCTCCAGGGGACCAACCCCTGGGGGCCCGAACACCAGCTCCAGGACCCCAACCCCTGGAGGCCCGAACCATAGCTCCATGGGCCCAATCCCTGGGGGCCTCGACACCAGCTCAAGGGGCCCAACCCCTGGGGGCCCCAACACCAGCTCCAGGGGCCCAACCCCTGAGCGCCCGAACCATAGCTCCAGGGGCCCAAACTCTGGTGGCCCGAACCATAGCTCCAGTGGCCCAACCCCTGGGGGCCCCAACACCAGCTCCAGGGGCCGAACCCCTGGGGGCCCCAACACCAGCTCCAGGGGCCCAACCCCTAAGCGCCCTAACCAGAGCTCCAGGGACCCAACCCCTGGGGGCTCCAACACTAGCTCCAGGGGCCCAACCCCTGAGCGCCCGAACCAGAGCTCCAGGGACCCAACCCCTGGGGGCCCCAACACCAGCTCCAGGGGCCAAACCCCTGAGCGCCCGAACCATAGCTCCAGGGGCCCAACCCCTGGGTGCCCCAACACCAGCTCCAGGGGCCCAACGCCTGGGGGCCCCAACACCAGCTCCAGGGGCCCAACCCCTGAGCGCCCGAACCATAGCTCCAGGGACTCAACCCCTGAGCGCCCAAACCATAGCTCCAGGGGCCCAACCCCTGGTGGCCCCAACACCAGCTCCTGGGCCCCAACCCCTGGGGGCCCCAACACCACCTCCAGGGGCCCAACCCCCGGCGGCCCCAACACCAACTCCAGGGGCCAAACCCCTGAGCGCCCGAACCGTAGCTCCAGGGGCTCAACCCCTGGGGGCCCCAACACCAGCTCCAGGGGCCCAACGCCTGGGGGCCCCAACACCAGCTCCAGGGGCCCAACCCCTGAGCGCCCGAACCATACCTACAGGGACCCAACCCCTGAGCGCCCGAACCATAGCTCCAGGGTCCCAACCCCTAAGCGCCCTAACCATAGCTCCAGGTGCCCAACCCCTGAGCGCCCGAACTATAGCTCCAGGGGCCCAAGCCCTGGGGGCCCCTACACCAGCTCCAGTTACCAAACCCCTGAGGGCCCCAAAACCAGCTCCAGGGGTCAAACCAGTGGGGTTCCCCAACACCAGCTCCAGGGGCCCAACCCCTGGGGGCCCAAAAACCAGCTCCAGGGGCCTAACCCCTGAGCGCCCGAACCATAGCTCCAGGGGCGCAACCCCTGGGGGCCCCAACACCAGTTCCAGGGGCCCAACCCCTGGGGACCCCAACATCAGCTCCAGGGGCCCAACCTCTGAGCGCCCTAACCATAGCTCCAGGGCCCAACACCTGGGGGGCCCCAACACCAGCTCCAGGGGCCTAACCCCTGGGGGCCCCAACACCAGCTCCAGTGCCCCAACCCCTGGGGGCCCCAACACCAGCTCCAGGGGCCCAACTCCTGAGCGCTCGAACCATAGCTCCTGGGGCCCAACCCCTGGGGGCACGAACACCAGCTCCAGGGGCCCAGCCCCTGAGAGCCCGAACCATAGCACCAGGGGCCCAACCCCTGGGGGCCCAACACAAGTTCCTGGGGCCCAACCCCTGAGCGCCTCAACCATAGCTCCAGGGGCCCAAACCCTGGGGGCCTCAACACCAGCTCCAGGGGCCCAAACCTGGGCGCCACAAACACCAGCCCCAGGGGCCCAACCCCTGAGGGCCCGAACCATAGCTCCAGGGGCCCAAGCCCTGGGGGCCCCAACACCAGCTTGAGAGTCCAACCCCTGGGGGCCCCAACTGCAGCTCCACGGGCCCAACCCCTGGGAGCCCCAACACCAGCTCCAGGGGCCCAACCCCTGAGAGCCCGAACCATAGCTCCAGGGGCCCATCCCCTGAGGACCCGAACCATAGCTCAATGGGCCCAACCCCTGGGGATCCCAACACCAGCTCCAGGGGCCCAATCCCTGGGTGCCTCAAAACCAGCTCCAGGGGCCCAACCCCTGGGGGCCCAACACCAGCTCCAGGGGCCCAACCACTGGGGGCCCCAACACCAACTCCAGGGGCCCAACCCCTTTGGGCCCGAATCATAGCTCCAGTGGCCCAACCCCTGGGGGCCCCAACACCAGCTCCAGGGGCCAAAGCCCTAAGCACCCGAACCATATCTCCAGGGACCCAACCCCTGGGAGCCCCAACACAAGTTCCAGGGGCCCAAACCCTGAGCACCCGAACCATAGCTCCAAGTGCCGAACACCTGGGGGTCCCAACACCAGCTCCAGGGCCCCAACCCCTGGGTGCCCCAACACCAGCTCCAGTTGCCTAACCCCTGAGAGCCCGAACCATAGATCCAGGGGCCCAACCCCTGAGCACCCGAACCATAGCTCCAGGGGCCCAAAACCTGGGGGCCCGAATACCAGCTCCAGTGGCCCAACCCCTGGGGGCCCCAACACCAGCTCCAGGATCCCAACCCCTTGAGACCCCAAAACCAGCTCCAGGAGCACAACACCTGGGGGCCCCAAAAAAAGCTCCAGGGGCCCAACCCCCTTAGTGGCCAAACCATAGCTCCAGGGGCACAACCCCTGAGCGCCCGAACCATAGCTCCAGGGGCCCAAAACCTGAGGGCCCCAATACCAGCTACAGTGGCCCAACCCCTGGGGGCCCGAACACCAGCTCCAGGAGCCCAACCCCTTGAGACCCCAACACCAGCTCCAGGGGCCCAACCCCTGGGGGCCCCAACACCACCTCCAGGGGCCCAACCCCTTCGGGCCCGAACCATAGCTCCAGGGGCCCAACCCCTGGGGGCCCCAATACCAGCTCCAGGGGCCCAACCCCTGAGCCCCCGACTCATAGCTCAAGGGGCCCAACCCCTGGGGGCCCCAACACCAGCTCCAGGTACCCAAACCCTGGGGACCCCAACACCAGCTCCAGGGGCCCAACCCCTGGGGGCCCCAACTCCAGCTCCAGGGTCCCAACCCCTGAGCGCCCGAACCAGAGCTCCAGGGACCCAACCCCTGGGGGCTCCAACACTAGCTCCAGGGGCCCAACCCCTGAGCGCCCGAACCATAGCTCCAGGGGCCCAACCCCTGAGTGCCCGAACCATAGATCCAGGGGCCCAACCCCTGAGCGCCCGAATCATAGCTCCAGGGGCACAACCCCTGGAGGCCCCAACACCAGCTCCAGGGGTCCAACCCCTGAGCGCCCGAACCATAGCTCCATGGGCCCAACCCCTGGGGGCCTCAACACTAGCTCCAGGGGCCTAACCCCTAGGGGTCCCAACACCAGCTCCAGGGGTCCCATCCCTGAGCGTCCGAACCATAGCTCCAGGGGCCCAACCCCTGGGGGCCCCAACACCAGCTCCAGGGGACGAACCCCTAGGGGCCCGAACACCAGCTCCAGGGGCCAAACCCCTGGGGGCCCGAACCATAGCTCCAGGGGCCCAATCCCTGGGGGCCCCAACACCAGCTCCAGGGGCCCAACGCCTGGGGGCCCCAACACCAGCTCCAGGGGCCCAACCCCTGAGCGCCCCAACCATAGCTCCAGGGACCCAACCCCTGAGCGCCCGAACCATAGCTCCAGGGGCTCAACCCCTGGTGGCCCCAACACCTGCTCCAGGGATCCAACCCCTGGGGGCCCCAACACCAGCTCCAGGGGCCCAATCCCTGGGGGCCCCAACACCAACTCCACGGGCCAAACCCCTGAGCGCCCAAACCTTAGCTCCAGGGGCCCGACCCCTGGGGGACCCAACACCAGCTCCAGGGGCCCAACGCCTGGGGGCCCCAACACCAGCTCCAGGGGCCCAACCCCTGAGCGCCCGAACCATACCTCCAGGGACCCAACCCCTGAGCGCCCGAACCATAGCTCCAGGGGCCCAACCGCTAAGCGCCCTAACCATAGCTCCAGGTGCCCAACCCCTGAGCGCCTGAACCATAACTTCAGGGGCCCAAACCCTGAGGGCCCCAACACCAGCTCCAGGGGTCCAACCCCTGAGCGCCCGAACTATACTTCCAGGGGCCCAACCCCTGAGCGCCCGAACCATAGCTCCTGGTGCCCGACCCCTGAGAGCCCGAACCATAGCTCCTGGGGCCCAGCGCCTGGGGGCCCCAACACCAACTGCAGGTGCCCAACCCCTTGGAGACCCCAACACCAGCTCCAGGGGCCCAAACCCATGGGTCCCCAACACCAGCTCCAGGGGCTCAACCCCATAGCGCCCGAACCATAGCTCCAGGGGCCCAACCCCTGAGCCCCCGAACTATAGCTCCAGGGGCCGAACCCCTGAGCACCCCAAAAAATAGCTCCAGGGGCCCAACCCCTGAGCTCCAGGGGCCCAACCTGATCACCAGCTTCAGGGGCCCAACCCCTGAGCTGACAAACCATAGCTCCAGAGGCCCAACCCCTTGGGGACTCAACACCAGCTCCAGGGGCCCCACCCCTGAGCGCCCGAACCATAGCTCCAGTGGCCCAAACTCTGGGGTCCCCAACACCAGCTCCAGGGACCCAACACCTGAGAGCCCGAACCATAGCTCGAGGAGCCCAACCCCTGGGGGCCCCAACACCAGCTCCAGGGGCCCAACCCCTGAGCAACCGAACCATTACTCCAGGGGCCCAACCCCTGGGGGCCCCAACACAAGCTCCAGGGGCCCAACCCCTGGGGGCCCCAACACCAGCTCCAGGGACCCAACACCTGAGAGCCCGAACCATAGCTCGAGGAGCCCAACCCCTGGGGGCCCCAACACCAGCTCCAGGGGCCCAACCCCTGAGCGCCCGAACCATAGCTCCAGGGGCCCAACCCCTGGGGGCTCCAAAAACAGCTCCAGGGGCCCAACCCCTGAGCGCCCGAACCATAGCTCCAGGGGCCCAACCCCTGAGCGCCCGAACCATAGGTCCAGGAGCCCAACCCCTGGGGGCCCCAACAGAAGCTCCAGGGGCCCAACCCCTGAGAGCCCGAACCATAGCTCCAGGGGCCCAACCCCTGAACGCCCGAACCATAGCTCCAGGGGCCCAACCCCTGGGGGCCCCAACAACAGCTCCAGGGGCCCAACCCCTGAGCGCCCGAACCATAGCTCCAGGGGCCCAACCCCTGAGCGCCCGAACCATAGGTCCAGGAGCCCAACCCCTGGGGGCCCCAACACCAGCTCTAGGGGTCCAACCCCTGGGGCCGCTAAACCAGCTCCAGGGGCCCAACCCCTCAGCGCCCGAACCATAGCTCCAGGGGCCCAACCCCTAGGGGCCACAACACCGGCTCCAGGGGCCCAAACCCTGAGCGCTCGAACCTAGCTCCAGGGGCCCAACCCCTGAGCGCCCCAACCATAGCTCCAGGGGCCGAACCCCTGAGTACCCCAAAAAATAGCTCCGGGGCCCAACCCCTGAGCGCCCGAACTATAGCTCCAGGGGCCCAAGCCCTGGAGGCCCCAACACCACCTACAGGGGCCCAAACCCTGAGGGCCCCAAAAGCAGCTCCAGGGACCCAACCCCTGGGGGCCCAAACACCAGCTCCAGGGGTCGAACCCTTGGGGGCCCAAACACGGGCTCCAGTTGCCCAACCCCTGAGCGCCCGAAGCATAGCTCAAGGGGTCCAACTCCTGGGGGCCCCAACACCAGCTCCACGGGCCCAACCCCTGAGAGCCCGAACCATAGCTCCAGGGGCCCAACACCTAAGCACCCGAACCATAGCTCCAGGGGCCCAAAACCTGGGGTCCCCAACACCATCTCCAGGGGCCCAACCCCTGGGGGTCCCAACACCAGCTCCAGGGGCCCAACCCTTAAGGACCCCAAAACCAGCTTCAGGGGCCCAACCCCTGGGGGCCCCAACACCAGCTCCAGGGGACCAACCCCGTTAGCGCCCAAACCATAGCTCCAGGGGCACAAACCCTGAGCGCCCGAACCATAGCTCAAGGGGCCCAACCCTGGGGGCCCCAACACCAGCTCCAGGGGCCCAACCCCTGGGTGCCCCAAAACCAGCTCCAGGGGCCCAACCCCTGGGGGCCCCAACACCAGCTCCAGGGGCCCAACCCCTGTGGGCCCCAACTCCGCCTCCAGTGGCCCAACTCCTTTGGGCCCGATCCATACCTCCAGGGGCCCAACCCCTGAGCCCCCGAACTATAGCTCCAGGGGCCGAACCCCTGAGCACCCCAAAAAATAGCTCCAGGGGCCCAACCCCTGAGCTCCAGGGGCCCAACCCGATCACCAGCTCCAGGGGCCCAACCCCTGAGCTGACAAACCATAGCTCCAGAGGCCCAACCCCTTGGGTACTCAACACCAGCTCCAGGGGCCCCACCCCTGAGCGCCCGAACCATAGCTCCAGTGGCCCAACCTCTGGGGTCCCCAACACCAGCTCCAGGGACCCAACACCTGAGAGCCCGAACAATAGCTCGAGGAGCCCAACCCCTGGGGGCCCCAACACCAGCTCCAGGGCCCAACCCCTGAGCAACCGAACCATTACTCCAGGGGCCCAACCCCTGGGGGCCCCAACACAAGCTCCAGGGGCCCAACCCCTGGGGGCCCCAACACCAGCTCCAGGGACCCAACACCTGAGAGCCCGAACCATAGCTCGAGGAACCCAACCCCTGGGGGCCCCAACACCAGCTCCAGGGGCCCAACCCCTGAGCGCCCGAACCATAGTTCCAGGGGCCCAACCCCTGGGGGCCCCAACAGAAGCTCCAGGGGCCCAACCCCTGAGAGCCCGAACCATAGCTCCAGGGGCCCAACCCCTGAACGCCCGAACCATAGCTCCAGGGGCCCAACCCCTGGGGGCCCCAACAACAGCTCCAGGGGCCCAACCCCTGAGCGCCCGAACCATAGCTCCAGGGACCCAACCCCTGAGCGCCCGAACCATAGGTCCAGGAGCCCAACCCCTGGGGGCCCCAACACCAGCTCTAGGGGTCCAACCCCTGGGGCCGCTAAACCAGCTCCAGGGGCCCAACCCCTGAGCGCCCGAACCATAGCTCCAGGGGCCCAACCCCTAGGGGCCACAACACCGGCTCCAGGGGCCCAAACCCTGAGCGCTCGAACCTAGCTCCAGGGGCCCAACCCCTGAGCGCCCCAACCATAGCTCCAGGGGCCGAACCCCTGAGTACCACAAAAAATAGCTCCGGGGCCCAACCCCTGAGCCCCCGAACTATAGCTCCAGGGGCCCAAGCCCTGGAGGCCCCAACACCACCTACAGGGGCCCAAACCCTGAGGGCCCCAAAAGCAGCTCCAGGGACCCAACCCCTGGGGGCCCAAACACCAGCTCCAGGGGTCGAACCCTTGGGGGCCCAAACACGGGCTCCAGTTGCCCAACCCCTGAGCGCCCGAAGCATAGCTCAAGGGGTCCAACTCCTGGGGGCCCCAACACCAGCTCCAGGGGCCCAACCCCTGGGGGCCCCAACACCAGCTCCAGGAACCCAATCCCTGTGCGCCCGAACCATAGCTTCAGTGGACCAACACCTGGGGGGCCCCAACACCAGCTCCAGTGGCCCAACTCCTGAGCGCCCGAACCATAGCTCCAGGGACCCAACCCATGGAGGCCCCAAAACCAGCTCCAGGGGCCCAACCCCTTGGGGTCCCAAGACCAGCTCCAGAGGCCCAACCCCTGGGGACCCCAAAACCAGCTCCAGGGGCCCAACCCCTGGGGGCCCCAACACCGCCTCCAGTGGCCCAACTCCTTTGGGCCCGAACGATACCTCCAGGGGACCAAACCCTGGGAGCCCCAACACCAGCTCCAGGGGCCCAACCCCTGAGCGCCCGAACCATAGCTCCAGGGGACCAACCCCTGGGGGCCCCAACACAAGTACCAGGGGCCCAACCCCTGAGCGCCTGAACCATAGCTCCAGGGGCCCAACCCCTGGAGGCCCCAACACCAGCTCCAGGTGCCCAACCCTGGAGGCCCCAACACCAGCTCGAGGGGCCCAATCCCTGGGGGCCCCAATAGCAGCTCCAGGGGCCCTACCCCTGGGAGCCCCAACACCATCTCCACTGGCCCAACCCCTGAGAGCCCGAACCATAGCTCCAGGGGCCCAACACCTAAGCACCCGAACCATAGCTCCAGGGGCCCAAAACCTGGGGTCCCCAACACCATCTCCATGGGCCCAACCCCTGGGGGTCCCAACACCAGCTCCAGGGGCCCAACCCTTAAGGACCCCAAAACCAGCTTCAGGGGCCCAACCCCTGGGGGCCCCAACACCAGCTCCAGGGGACCAACCCCGTTAGCGCCCAAACCATAGCTCCAGGGGCACAACCCCTGAGCGCCCGAACCATAGCTCAAGGGGCCCAACCCTGGGGGCCCCAACACCAGCTCCAGGGGCCCAACCCCTGGGTGCCCCAAAACCAGCTCCAGGGGCACAACCCCTGAGCGCCCGAAAAATAGCTCCAGGGGCCCAACCCCTGGGGGCCCCAACACCAGCTCCAGCTGCCCAACCCCTGTGGGCCTCAACACCAGCTAAAGGGGCCCAACCCCTGGGGGCCCGAACACCAGGTCCAGTGTCCCAACCCCTGGGAGCCCGAACCATAGCTCCAGGGGCCGAAACCCTGGGGGCCCCAACACCAGCTCCAGGGGCCCAACCCCTGGGGGCCCGAACCATAGCTCCAGGGGCTCAACCCCTGTGGGCACCAACACCAGCTCCAGGGGCCCAAACCCTGAGCGCCCGAACCATAGCTCCAGGGACCCAACACCTGGGTGCCTCAACACCAGCTCCACGGGCCCAACCCCTGAGGGCCCAACACCAGCTCCAGGGGCACAACCCCTGAGCACCCGAACCATAGCTCCAGGGGCCCAACCCCTGGGGGCCCCAACACCAGCTCCAGGGACCTAACCCCTGAGGGCACGAACCATAGCTCCAGGTGCCCAACCCCTAGGGGCCCCAACACCAGCTCCAGAGGGCTAACCCCTGGAGGCCCCAACACCAGCTCCAGGGGCCCAACCCATGGGGGCTCGAACCATAGCTCCAGCGGCCCAACCCCTGGGGGCCCCAACACCAACTCCAGGGGCCCAAACCCTGGGGGCCCGAACCATAGCTCCAGGAGACAAACCCCTGGGGGACCCAACACAAACTCCAGGGGCCGAACCCCTGGGGGCCCCAACTCCACCTGCAGCGGCGAAACTGATGAGTGCCCGAACCATAGCTCCACGGTCAAACCCCTGGGGGTGCGAACCATAGGTCCAGGGGCCCAACCCCTAGTGCCCCAACAGCAGCTCCAGGGACCCAACCCGTAGGGGCCGCAGCACCAGCACCAGGGGCCCAAACCCTGAACGCCCGAACCATAGCTCCTGGGGCCCAATCCCTGGGGGCCCAACACCAGCTCCAGGGGCCCAACCCCTGAGGGCAACAACACCAGCTCCAGGGGCCCAACCCCTGGGGGCCCGAACCATAGCTCCACGGGTCCAACCCCTGGGGGCCCCAACAGCAGCTCCAGGGGCCCAACCCCTGGGGGTCCGAACCATAGCTCCAGGGGCCCAACCCCGGGGGGCCCCAACACCAGTTCCAGGGGCCCAACCCCTGGGGGCCCGAACCATAGCTCCAGGGGCCGAACCCCTGAGAGCCGGAACCATAGCTCCAGCTGCCCAACCCCTGGGGGCCCCAACACCAGCTCCAGGGGCCCAACCCCTGGGGACCCCAACACCAGCTACAAGGGCCCAACCCCTGAGCGCCCGAACCATAGCTCCAGGGGCCAAACCCTGGAGGCCCCAACACCTGCCCCAGGGGCCCAACCCCTGGGGGCCCCACCACCAGCTCCAGGGGCCCAACCCCTGAGCGCCCGAACCATAGCTCCAGGGTCCCAACCAATGAGCGCCCGAACCATAGCTCAAGGAGCCCAACCCCTGGGGGCCTGAACACCAGCTCCAGCGGCCGAATCCCTTGTTGCCCCAACACCAGCTCCAGGGGCCCAACAACTGGGGGCCCCAACACCAGATTCAGGGGACCAACCCCTGAGAGCCCGAACAATAGCTCCAGGGGCCCAACCCCTGGGTGCCCAGACACCAGCTCCAGGGGCCCAACCCCTGGGGTCTCCAACACCAGCTCCAGGGGCCTAACCCCTGAGCACCCGAACCATAGCTCCAGGGACTCAACCTCTGAGCGCCCGACCCATAGCTCCAGGGGCCCAACCCCTGGGGACCCCAACACCAGTTCCAGGGGCCCAACCCCTGGGGGTCCCAACACCAGCTCCAGGGGTCCAACCCCTGGGGACCCCAAAACCAGCTTCAGACGCCCAACCCCTGGGGGCCCCAACACCGCCTCCAGTGGCCCAACTCCTTTGGGCCCGAACCATACCTCCAGGGGCCCAAACCCTGGGAGCCCCAACACCAGCTCCAGGGGCCCAACCCCTGAGCGCCAGAACTAAAGCTCCAGGGGACCAACCCCTGGGGGCCCCAACACAAGTACCAGGGGCCCAATCCCTGAGCGCCTGAACCATAGCTCCAGGGGCCCAACCCCTGGAGGCCCCAACACGAGCTCCAGGTGCCCAACCCTGGGGGCCCCAACACCAGCTCGAGGGGCCCAATCCCTGGGGGCCCCAATAGCAGCTCCAAGGGCCCTACCCCTGGGAGTCCCAACACCAGCTCCACGGGCCGAACCCCTGAGAGCCCGAACCATAGCTCCAGGGGCCCAACACCTGAGCACCAGAACCATACCTCCAGGGGCCCAAAACCTGGGATCCCCAACACCATCTCCAGGGGCCCAACCCCTGGGGGTCCCAACACCAGCTCCAGGGGCCCAACCCTTAAGGACCCCAAAACCAGCTTCAGGGGCCCAACCCCTGGGGGCCCCAACACCAGCTCCAGGGGACCAACCCCGTTAGCGCCCAAACCATAGCTCCAGGGGCACAACCCCTGAACGCCCGAACCATAGCTCAAGGGGCCCAACCCCTGGGGGCCCCAAAACAAGCTCCAGGGACCCAACCCCTGGGTGCCCCAAAACCAGCTCCAGGGGCCCAACCCCTGGGGGCCCCAACACCAGCTCCAGGGGCCCAACCCCTGTGGGCCCCAACTCCGCCTCCAGTGGCCCAACTCCTTTGGGCCCGAACCATACCTCCAGGGGCCCAACCCCTGTGGGCCCCGACACCAGCTCCAGGGGCCCCACCCCTGGGGACTCGAACCATTGCTCCAGGGGCCCAACACCTGGAGGCCCCAACACCAGCTTCAGGGGCCCAAACCCTGAGCGCCCGAACCATAGCTCCAGGGGCCAAACTCCTGGGGCCCCCAACACCAGCTCCACGGGCCCAACCCCTGGGGGCCCCAACACCAGCTCCAGGGTCCCAACCCCTGGGGGCCCGAGAAATAGCTCCAGGGGCCCAACCCCTGGGGGCCCCAACACCAGCTCCAGCTGCCCAACCCCTGTGGGCCTCAACACCAGCTAAAGGGGCCCAACCCCTGGGGGCCCGAACACCAGCTCCAGTGTCCCAACCCCTGGGAACCCGAACCATAGCTCCAGGGGCCGAACCCCTGGGGGCCCCAACACCAGCTCCAGGGGCCCAACCCCTGAGCTCCCGAACCATAGCTCCAGGGGCCCAACCCCTGGGGGCCCCAACACAAGCTCCAGGAGCCCAATCCCTGAGCGCCCGAACCATAGCTTCAGGGGCCCAACCCCTGAACGCCCGAACCATAGCTCCAGGGGCCCAACCCCTGAACGCCCGAACCATAGCTCCAGGGGCCCAACCCCTGGGGGGACCAACAACACCTCCAGGGGCCCAACCCCTGAGCGCCCGAACCATAGCTCCAGGGGCCCAACCCCTGAGCGCCCGAACCATAGGTCCAGGAGCCCAACCCCTGAGCGCCCTAACCATAGTTCCAGGTGCCCAACCCCTGAGCGCCCGAATCATAGCTCCTGGGGCCCAGCCCCTGGGGGCCCCAACACCAGCTCTAGGGGTCCAACCCCTGGGGCCGCTAAACCAGCTCCAGGGGCCCAACCCCTGAGCGCCCGAACCATAGCTCCAGGGGCCCAACCCCTGGGGGCCTCAACACCGGCTCCAGGGGCCCAAACACTGAGCGCCTGAAACTAGCTCCAGGGGCCCAACCCCTGAGTACCCCAAAAAATAGCTCCGGGGCCCAACCCCTGAGCGCCCGAACTATAGCTCCCGGGGATCAAGCCATGGAGGCCCCAACACCATCTCCAGGGGCCCAAGCCCTGAGGGCCCCAAAAGCAGCTCCAGGGACCCAACCCCTGGGGGCCCAAACACCAGCTCCAGGGGTCGAACCCTTGGGGGCCCAAACACGGGCTCCAGTTGCCCAACCCCTGAGCGCCCGAACCATAGCTCCAGGGGACCAACCCCTGGGGGCCCCAACACAAGTACCAGGGGCCCAACCCCTGAGCGCCTGAACCATAGCTCCAGGGGCCCAATCCCTGGAGGCCCCAACACCAGCTCCAGGTGCCCAACCCTGAGGGTCCCAACACCAGCTCGAGGGGCCCAATCCCTGGGGGCCCCAATGGCAGCTCCAGTGGCCCTACCCCTGGGAGCCCCAACACCAGCTCCACGGGCCCAATCCCTGAGAGCCCGAACCATAGCTCCAGGAGCCCAACACCTAAGCACCCGAACCATAGCTCCAGGGGCCCAAAACCTGGGGTCCCCAACACCATCTCCAGGGGCCCAACCCCTGGGGGTCCCAACACCAGCTCCAGGGACCCAACCCTTAAGGACCCCAAAACCAGCTTCAGTGGCCCAACCCCTGGGGGCCCCAACACCAGCTCCAGGGGACCAACCCCGTTAGCGCCCAAACCATAGCTCCAGGGGCACAAACCCTGAGCGCCCGAACCATAGCTCAAGGGGCCCAACCCTGGGGGCCCCAACACCAGCTCCAGGGGCACAACCCCTGGGTGCCACAAAACCAGCTCCAGGGGCCCAACCCCTGGGGGCCCCAACACCAGCTCCAGGGGCCCAACCCATGTGGGCCCCAACTCCGCCTCCAGTGGCCCAACTCCTTTGGGCCCGAACCATACCTCCAGGGGCCCAACCCCTGGGGGCCCCGACAGCAGCTCCAGGGGCCCCACCCCTGGGGGCTCGAACCATAGCTCCAGGGGCCCAACACCTGGGGGCCCCAACACCAGCTTCAGGGGCCCAACCTCTAAGCGCCCGAACCATAGCTCCAGGGGCCAAACTCCTGGGGCTCCCAACACCAGCTCCACGGGCCCAACCCCTGGGGGCCCCAACACCAGCTCCAGGGTCCCAACACCTGGGGGCCCGAACCATAGCTCCAGGGGCCCAACCCCTGGGGGCCCCAACACCAGCTCCAGCTGCCCAACCCCTGTGGATCTCAACACCAGCAAAACGGGCCCAACCCCTGGGGGCCCGAACACCAGCTCCAGTGTCCCAACCCCTGGGAGCCCGAACCATAGCTCCAGGAGCCGAACCCCTGGGGGCCCCAACACCAGCTCCAGGGGCCCAACCCCTGAGCGCCCGAACCATAGCTCCAGGGGCCCAACCCCTGTGGGCACCAACACCAGCTCCAGGGGCCCAAACCCTGAGCGCCCGAACCATAGCTCCAGGGGCCCAACCCCTGGCTGCCTCAACACCAGCTCCACGGGCCCAACCCCTGGGGGCCCAACACCAGCTCCAGGGGCACAACCCCTGAGCGCCCGAACCATAGCTCCAGGGGCCCAACCCCTGGGGGCCCCAACACCAGCTCCAGGGACCAGACCCCTGAGGGCACGAACCATAGCTCCAGGGGCCCAACCCCTAGGGGGCCGAACACCAGCTCCAGGGGCCTAACCCCTGGGGGCCCCAACACCAGCTCCAGGGGCCCAACCCATGGGGGCCCGAACCATAGCTCCAGCGGCCCAACCCCTGGGGTCCCCAACACCAACTCCAGGGGCCCAAACCCTGGGGGCCCGAACCATAGCTCCAGGGGACCAACCCCTGGGGGCCCCAACACCAACTCCAGGGGCCGAAACCCTGGGGGCTCCAACTCCACCTGCAGGGGCCCAACTGATGAGTACCCGAACCATAGCTCCAGGGTCAAACCCCTGGGGGTGCGAACCATAGGTCCAGGTGCCCAACCCCTCGTGCCCCAACACCAGTTCCAGGGACCCAACCCGTAGGGGCCGCAGCACCAGCACCAGGGGCCCAACCCCTGAACGCCCGAACCATAGCTCCTGGGGCCCAATCCCTGGGGGCCCCAACACCAGCTCCAGGGGCCCAACCCCTGGGGGCCCCAACACCAGCTCCAGGGGCCCAACCCCTGGGGGCCCGAACCATAGCTCCACGGGTCCAACCCATGGGGGCCCCAACAGCAGCTCCAGGGGCCCAACCCCTGGGGGCCCGAACCATAGCTCCAGGGGCCCAACCCCGGGGGGCCCCAACACCAGATCCAGCGGCCCAACCCCTGGGGGCCCGAACCATAGCTCCAGGGGCCGAACCCCTGAGAGCCGGAACCACAGCTCCAGGGGCCCAACCAATGAGCGCCCGAACCATAGCTCCAGGGGCCCAACCCCTGGGGGCCCCAACACCAGCTCCAGGGGCCCAACCCCTGGGGGCCCCAACACCAGCTACAAGGGCCCAACCCCTGAGCGCCCGAACCATAGCTCCAGGGGCCGAACCCTGGAGGCCCCAACACCTGTCCCAGGGGCCCAACCCCTGGGGGCCCCACCACCAGCTCCAGGGGCCCAAGCGCTGAGCGCCCGAACCATAGCTCCAGGGTCCCAACCAATGAGCGCCCGAACCACAGCTCCAGGAGCCCAACCCCTGGGGGCCTCAACACCAGCTCCAGCGGCCGAATCCCTTGTTGCCCCAACACCAGCTCCAGGGGTCCAACAACTGGGGGCCCCAACACCAGATACAGGGGACCAATCCCTGAGAGCCCGAACAATAGCTCCAGGGGCCCAACCCCTGGGTGCCCAGACACCAGCTCCAGGGGCCCAACCCCTGGGGGCCCCAACACCAGCTCCAGGGTCCCAACCCCTGGGGGCCCGAAAAATAGCTCCAGGGGCCCAACCCCTGGGGGCCCCAACATCAGCTCCAGCTGCCCAACCCCAGTGTGCCTCAACACCAGTGAAAGGGGCCCAACCCCTGGGGGCCAGAGCACCAGCTCCAGTCTCCCAACCCCTGGGAACCCGAACCGTAGCTCCAGGGGCCGAACCCCTGGGGGCCCCAACACCAGCTCCAGGGGCCCAACCCGTGAGCGCCCGAACCATAGCTCCAGGGGCCCAACCCCTGGGGGCCCCAACACCAGCTCCAGGGGCCCAACCCCTGGGGGCCCGAACCATAGCTCCAGGGGCCCAACCCCTGTGGGCACCAACACCAGCTCCAGGGGCCCAAACCCTGAGCGCCTGAACCATAGCTCCAGGGGCCCAACCCCTGGATGCCTCAACACCAGCTCCACGTTCCCAACCCCTGGGGGCCCAACACCAGCTCCAGGGGCACAACCCCAGAGCGCCCGAACCATAGCTGCAGGGGCCCAACCCCTGGGGGCCCCAACACCAGCTCCAGGGACCAAACCCCTGAGGGCACGAACCATAGCTCCAAGGGCCCAATCCCTTGGGGCCCCAACACCAGCTCCAGGGGCCTAACCCCTGGGGGCCCCAACACCAGCTCCAGGGGCCCAACCCATGGGGGCCCGTACCATAGCTCCAGTGGCGCAACCCCTGGGGGCCCCAACACCAACTCCAGGGGCCCAAACCCTGGGGGCCCGAACCATAGCTCCAGGGGACCAACCCCTGGGGGCCCCAACACCAACTCCAGGGGCCGAACCCCTGGGGACCCCAACACCACCTGCAGGGGCCCAACTGATGAGTGCCCGAACCATAGCTCCAGGGTCAAACCCCTGGGGGTGCGAATCATAGGTCCAGGGGCCCAACCCCTGGGGCCCCAACACCAGCTCCAGGGGCCCAACCCCTGGGGGCCCGAACCATAGCTCCACGGGTCCAACCCCTGGGGGCCCCAACAGCAGCTCCAGGGGCCCAACGCCTGGGGGCCCGAACCATAGCTCCAGGGGCCTAACCCCGGGGGGCCCCAACACCAGCTCCAGGGGCCCAACCCCTGGGGGCCAGAACCATAGCTCCAGGGGCCGAACCCCTGAGATCCGGAACCATAGTTCCAGGGGCCCAACCCCTGAGCGCCCGAACCACAGATCCAGGGGCCCAACCAATGAGCGCCCGAACCATAGCTCCAGGGGCCCAACCCCTGGGGGCCCCAACACCAGCTCCAGGGGCCCAACCCCTGGGGTCCCCAACACCAGCTACAAGGGCCCAACCCCTGAGCGCCCGTACCATAGCTCCAGGGGCCGAACCCTGGAGGCCCCAACACCAGCTCCAGGGGCCCAACCCCTGGGGGCCCCAACACCAGCTCCAGGGGCCCAACCCCTGAGCGCCCGAACCATAGCTCCAGGGTCCCAACCTATGAGCGCCCGAACCATAGCTCCAGGAGCACAACCCCTGGGGGCCTCAACCCCAGCTCCAGCGGCCGAATCCCTTGTTGCCCCAACACAAGCTCCAGGGGCCCAACAACTGGGGGCCCCAACACCAGATACAGGGGCCCAACCCCTGAGAGCCCGAACAATAGCTCCAGGGGCCCAACCCCTGGGTGCCGAGACACCAGCTCCAGGGGCCCAACCCCTGGGGTCTCACACACCAACTCCAGGGGCCTAACCCCTGAACGCCCGAACCATAGCTCCAGGGACCCAACCTCTGAGCGCCCGACCCATAGCTCCAGGGGCCCAACCCCTGGGGACCCCAACACCAACTCCAGGGGCACAATCCCTGGTGGCCTCAACACAAGCTCCAGGGGCCCAACCCCTGGGCGCCCCAACACCAGCTACACGACCCAAACCTCTGAGCACCCGAACCTTAGCTCCCCGGGCCTAACCCTTGAGCGCCCGAACTATAGCTCCAGGTGCCCAACTTCTTAGCGCCCGAACCATAGCTCCAGAGTCCCAACCCCTCGGGGCCCCAACACCAGCTCCAGGGGCCCAAACCCTGGGGGACCCAACACTACTTCCAGACGCCCAACCCCTGAGCGTCAGAATCATAGCTCCAGGGGCCCAACCTCTGGGGGCCCCAACATCATCTACAGGGGTTCAACCCCTGAGCGCCCGAACCATTGCTCCAGGGACCCAACCCCTGAGAACCCGAACCATAGCTCCAGGGGCCCATCAACTGGGAGCCCCAACACCACCTGCAGAGCCCAACCCCTGGGGGCCCCAACACCAGCTCCAGGGGCCGAACCCCTGAGCGCCTGAACCATAGCTCCAGGGGCCCAACCCCTGAGCTCCCAAGCCATAGCTCCAGGGGACCAACTCCTGGGGGCCCCAACACCAGCTCCAGGGGCCCAAACCCTGGGGGCGCCAAAACCAGCTCCAGGGCCCCAACCCCTAAGCGCCCGAACCATAGATCCAGGGGCCCAACCCCTGGGGACCCCAACACCAGCTCCAGGGGCCCAACCCTTGGGTACCCCAACACCAGTTCCAGGGGCACAACCCCTGAGCGCCCGAACCATAGCTTCAGGGGCCCAACCCCTTTGGGCCCTAACATCAGCTTCAGGGGCCCAAACCCTGAGCGCCCGAACCATAGCTCCAGGAGCCCAACCCCTGGGGGCCCCAACACAAGCTCCAGAGGCCCAACCCCTGTGGGCCCCAACACCAGCACCAGGGGCCCAACCCCTGAGCGCCCGAACCATTGCTCCAGGGGCCCAACCCCTGGGGGTCCGAAAACCAGCTCCAGGGGCCCAACCCCTGAGAGCCGGATCTTAGCTCCAGGGGCCAAAACCCTGAGCGCCCGAACCATAGCTCCAGGGCTCAACCCCTGGGGGCCCGAACCATAGCATCCAGGTGACGAACCCCTGGGGGCCCCAACACCAGATCCAGGGGCACAACCCCTCAGCGCCCGAACCATACCTCCAGGGGTCCAACCCCCAGGGGCCGCTACACAAGCTCCAGGTTCTCAACCCCTGAGCGATCGAACCATAGCTCCAGGGGTCCAACAAATGGGGGCACCAACACCAGCTCCAGGGGCCCAACCCCTGAGCGCCCGAACCATAGGTCCAGGGGCCCAACCCCTGGGGGCCCAATCACCAGCTCCAGGGGCCCAAGCCCTGAGCGCCCGAACCATAGCTCCAGGGGCCCAACCCCTGAGCGCCCGAACCATAGCTCGGGAGCCAAACCCCTGGCGGCCCCAACACCAGGTCCAGGGGCCCAAACCCTGGGGGTACCAACACCAGCTCCAGGGGCCCAACCCCTGAGCGCCCGAACCATAGCTCCAGGGGTCCAACCCCTGGGGGCCCCAACACCAGCTCCAGGGGCTCAAACCCTGATCGCCCGAATCATAGCTCCAAGTGCCCAACCCCTGGGGGCCCCAACAACAGCTCCAGGGGCCCAACCCCTGGGTGCCCCGACATCAACTCCAGGGGCCCAACCCCTGGGGGCTCCAAAACCAGCTCCAGGGGCCCAACCCCTGGGGGCCCCAACACTAGCTCCAGGGGCCCAAAACCTGAGCGAGCGAACCATAGCTCTATGGGCCCAACCCCTGGGGGTCCCAACACCAGCTCCAGGGGCCCAACCCCTGGGGGCCCCGACACCAGCTCCAGGGGCCCAACCCCTGAGCACCCGAACCATTGCTCCAGAGGCCCACCCCTGGGGGCCCCAACACCTGCTCCAGGGACCCAACCCCTGGGGGCCCCAAAACCAGCTCCAGGGGCCCAACCCATGGGTTCAACAACACCAGCTCCAGAGACCCAACCCCTGAGCGACCGAACCATAGCTCCAGGGGCCCAACCCCTGAGCGCCCGAACCATAGCTCCAGGGGCCCAACCCCTTGGGGTCCCAACACCAGCTCCAGGGGCCCAACCCCTGAGCGCCCGAACCATAGCTCCTGTGGCCCAACCCCTGGGGGCCTCAACACCAGTTCCATGGGCCCAACCCCTGGGTGCCCCAACACCAGCTCCACGGGCCCAAACCCTGAGCGCCCGAACGATAGCTCCAGGGCCCAACCCCTGAGGACCCGAACCACAGCTCCAGGGGCCCAAACTCTGGGGGCCCAAACACCAGCTCCAGGTTCCCATCCCCTGAGCGCCCGAACCATAGCTGCAGGGGCCCAACCCCTGGAGGCCCCAACACCAGCTCCAGGGGCCCAACCCCTAAGCGCCCGATCCATAGCTAAAGGGGCCCAACCCCTGAGCGCCTGAACCATAGCTCCACGGGCCCAACCCCTGAGCGCCCGAACCATAGCTCCAGAGGCCCAACCCCTGGGGGCCACAACACCAGCTCCAGGGGCCCAACCCCTGGGGGCCCCAAAACCAGCTCCAGGGGCAAAACCCATGGGTTCTACAACACCAGCTCCAGGAGCCAAACCCCTCTGCGCCCGAACCATAGCTCGAGGGGCCCAACCCCTGGGGGCCCCAAAACCAACTCCAGGGGCCCAACCCCTAGTTGCCCCAACACCAGCTCCAGGGGCCCAACCCCTGAGCGCCCGAACCATAGCTTCAGGTTCCCAACCCCTGGGGGCCCAACACCAGCTGCAGGGGCAAAACCCCTGAGCGCCCGAACCATAGTTCCAGGGGTCCAACCCCTGGGGGCCTCAAAACCAGCTCCAGGGGCCCAACCCCTGGGGGCCGCAACACCAGCTCCAGGGGCCCAACCCCTGAGCGCCCGAGCCATAGCTCCAGGGGCCCAACCACTGAGCGCCCGAACCATAGCTCTAGGGGCCCAACCCCTGAGCACCCGAACCATACCTCAAGGGGCCCAACCCCGGGAGCGCCCCGAACACATAGCTTCCAAGGGGCCCTAACCCCTGAGCGCCCCGAGCCCATAGCTCCAGGTGCCCAACCCTAGGGGGCCCCAACACCAGCTCCAGGTAGTCCAACCCCTGAGCTAGCCCGAACCATAGCTCCAGGGGCCCTAACCCCTGGGGGCCCTCAACACCAAGCTCCAGGTCCCAACCCCTTGAGGCCCTAACACCACCTAGCTCCAGGTTCCCAACCCCTGAGCGCCCGAACCATAGCTCCAGGGGCCCAACCCCTGGGGGCCCCAAGACCAGCTCCAGGGGCCCAACCCCTGAGCGCCCGAACCATAGCTAAAGGGTCCCAAAACCTGAGCGCCCGAACCATAGCTCCAGCGTCCCAACCCCTGAGCGCCTGAACCATTGCTCCAGGGGCCCAACCCCTGGGGGCCCCAACACCAACTCCAGTGGCCCAACCCCTGGGGGCCCGAACAATAGCTCCAGGGCCCCAACCCCTGGGGGCCCCAATACCAGCTCCAGGGGCCCATCCCCTGAGCGCCCGAACCATAGCTCCAGGGGCCCAACCCCTGAGCGACCGAACCACAGCTACAGTGGCCCATCCCCTGGGGGCCCCAACACCAGCTCCAGGGGCCCAACCCCTGAGCGCCCGAACCATAGCTCCAGAGGCCCAATCCCTGAGATCCCGAACCATAGCTCCAGGGGCCCCACCCCTGGGGGCCCCAAAACGAGCTTCAGGGGCCCAATCCCTGGGGGCCCCAACACCAGCTCCAGGGGCCCAACCCCTGAGCACCCGAACCATAGCTCCAGGGGCCCAACCCCTGAGCGCCCGAACCATAGCTCCAGGTGCCCAACCCCTGGGGGCCCCAACACCAGCTCCAGGGGCCCAACCCCTGGGGGCCCCAACATCAGTTCCAGGAGCCCAACACCTGGGGGCCCCACCACCAGCTCCAGGGGCCCAACCCCTGAGCGCCCGAACCGTAGCTCCAGGGGTCCAACCCCTGGAGACCCCAACACCAGCTCCAGGGGCTCAAACCCTGATCGCCCGAATCATAGCTCCAAGTGCCCAACCCCTGGGGGCCCCAACAACAGCTCCAGGGGCCCAACCCCTGGGTGCCCCGACATCAACTCCAGGGGCCCAACCCCTGGGGGCCCCAAAACCAGCTCCAGGTGCCCAACCCCTGAGCGCCCGAACCATAGCTCCAGGGACCCAACCACTGAGTACCCGAACCATAGCTCCAGGGGCCCAAGACCTGGGGGCCCCAACACCAGCTCCAGGGGCCCAACACCTGGGGGCCCCAACACCAGCTCCAGGGGCCCAACCCCTTAGCGCCTGAATCATAGCTTAAGGGGCCCAACCCCTGAGCGCCCGACCTATAGCTCCAGGTGCCCAACCCCTGGGGGCCCAAACACCAGCTCCAGGGGCCCAACCCCTGAGCGTCCGAACCATAGCTCCAGGGGCCCAACCCCTGGGGGCCTCAAAAACCCGCTGCAGGGGCCCAACCCCTGGGGGCCCCAACAACAGCTCCAGGGGTCTGTCGTGGAAAAGGACCACCACTCAGTTGAGTTGATCAGAAAGCCTGAGGCTCCTTTATTGATTAATCAGAGAATACAAGCATATATGCAGGGAGAGACGACAAAGTCCCCTAGCAAGGGGAAGTCGCTCTACCTTACAGCAGTGGTACCTGGGTTTATATAGCCAAAAACCGCACATTACCATATGAACTCATGCATCCGAAGATACCATATTTGGTTAATACAATGACACCATTTACTAAAAATATATAGAGAATGAGCTAATTTGCAAGCTTGCTCTTTGCAACTTCCCCTTTTTACGGGTTGTTGTTTTTGTCAGGATCTTGACACCCGGTGTCCACCTACTTGCGGTTTCAGCAGCTGTGTTCCCAAGCAAAATTTTGAGGAACTTAGGTCCAAAAATACATGTTTGTTCCTTTGGCCAAGTTATTTGGGGTTATTTTTATGCGTGCACAAGCTACTTAATAAACTATAATGACCTAGCAGTTGCCAGTCTATTCCGGTAGTAATGGATGGGTTATACAAGGGACTTTATGTTAGTTTAGTCCCTTAAAGGCAGCATTTTAATTGTTTAGTAGTATTTTAGTAGCATAATAGTGTTATAATAGTGTTATAATAGTAGTGTATAGAGAAATCAGAGAGTGAGCCTCAGGAGGGTTAGTGGAATATCAGCTTTTCTTACTTTACTACATGTTAGTATGATTGAGGCCTATTGTCTTGATTTAATTTTTTTTGGCAGCATCAAGACCTGGCTTTTGGGCCTGGGGTTATTTTTCTTTATCAGGTCCAACCCCTGAGCGCCCGAACCATAGCTCCAGCTGCCCAACCCCTGGGGGCCCCAACACCAGCTCCAGGGGCCCAACCCCTTTGGGCCCCAACACCAGCTCCAGGGGCCCAACCCCTGAGCCCCTGAACCATAGCTCCAGGGGCCCCACCCCTGCGGGCCCCAAAACGAGCTTCAGGTTCCCAACCCCTGGGGGCCCCAACACCGGCTCCAGTGGCCCAACCCCTGAGCGCCCAAACCATAGCTCCAGGGGCCCAACCCCTGAGCGCCCAAACCATAGCTCCAGAGGCCCAACCCATGAGCCCCCGAACCATAGCTCCTCGAGCCCAACCCCTGGGGGCCCCAAGACCAGCTCCAGGGGCCCAACCCCTGAGCGCCCGAACCATAGCTCCAGAGGCCCAACCCCTGGGGGCCACAACACCAGCTCCAGGGGCCCAACCCCTGGGGGCCCCAAAACCAGCTCCAGGGGCCCAACCCATTGGTTCTACAACACCAGCTCCAGGGGCCAAACCCCTGAGCGCCCGAACCATAGCTCCAGGGGCCCAACCCCTGGAGGCCCCAAAACAAAATTCCAGGGGCCCAACCCCTGGGGGCCCCAACACCAGCTCCAGGGGCCCAACCCCTGAGCGCCCGGACCATAGCTTCACGTTCCCAACCCCTGGGGGCCCAACACCAGCTGCAGGGGCAAAACCCCTGAGCGCCCGAACCATAGTTCCAGGGGACCAACCCCTGGGGGCCTCAGAACCAGCTCCAGGGGCCCAAACCCTGGGGGCCGCAACACCAGCTCCAGGGGCCCAACCCCTGAGCGCCCGAACCATAGCTCCAGGGGCCCAACCCCTGGGGGCCCCAACACCAGCTCCAGGGGCCCAAACCCTGAACGTCCGAACCATAGCTAAAGGGGCCCAACCCCTGGGGGCAACAACACCAGCTCCAGGGGAGCAACCCCTGAGCGCCCGAACCATAGCTCCAGGTGCCCAACCCCTGGGGGCCCTAAAACCAGCTCAAGGTACCAAACCCGAGAGCGCCCGAACCATAGCTCCAGGGGCCCAACCCCTGGGCGCCTCAACACCAGCTCCATGTTCCCAACCCCTGACCGCCCGAACCATAGCTCCAGGGGTCCAAACCCTGAGCGCCCGAACCATAGCTCCAGGAGCCCAACAGCTGGGGCCCCCAAAACCAGCTCCAGCGGCCCAACCCCTGGGGGCCCCAACACCAGCTCCAGGGACCCAACCACTAGGGGCCACAACACCAGCTCCAGGGTCCCAACCCCTGAGAGCCCGAACCATAGCTCCTGGGGCCCAACCCCTAGGGGCCCCAAAACTAGCTCCAGGCGCCCAACCCCTGGGGGCCCCAAAACGAGCTCCAGGGGCCCAACCCCTGGGGAACCCAACACCAGCTCCACGGGCCCAACCCCTGAGCGCCCGAACCATAGCTCTAGGGGCCCGACCCCAGGGTTCCGGAACCATAGTTTCAGGGGCCCAACCGCTGGGGGACCCAACACAAGGTCCAGGGGCCCAACCCCTGGGGGCACCAACACCACCTCCAGGGGCCCAACCCTTGAGCGCCCGAAACAACGCTCCAGGGGCCCAACCCCTGGGGGCCCCAATACCAGCTCCAGGGGCCCAACCCCTGAGCGCCCGAACCACAGATCCAGGGGCCCAACCCCTGAGCGCACGAACCATAGCTCCAGGGGCCGAAACCCTGGGGGTACCAAAACTAGCTCCAGTGGCCCAACCCCTGGGGGCCCCAACACCAGCGCAAGGTTCCCAACCCCTGGGGGACCCAACACCAGCTCAAGGGGCCCAACCCCTGAGCACACGAACCATAGTTCCAGGGGCCCAATCCCTGGGGGCCCGAACCATAGCTCCAGGGGCCCAACCCCTGGGGGCCCCAACAGCAGCTACAGGGGCCCAATCCCAGAGCGCCAGAACCATAGCTCCAGGGGCTCGACCCCTGAGCGCCCGATCCATAGCTCCAGGGGCCCAACCCCTGGGGGCCCCAACACCAGCTCCAGGGGCCCAACCCCTGAGGGCCCGAAGCATAGCTACAGGGGCCGAACACCGATGGGCCCCAACACCAGCTCCAGTGTCTCAACCCCTCAGAGTCTGAACCATAGCACCAGGGGCCCAACCGCTGAGCGCCTGAACCATAGCTCCAGGGGCCCAACCCCTGAGCGCCCGAACCATAGCTCCAGGGGCCCAACCCCTGACCGCCCGAACCATAGCTCCAGGGGCCCAACCCCTGGGGGCCCCAAAACCAGCTCTAGTGGTCGAAACGCAGGGGGTCCCAACACCAGCTCCAGGGGCCCAACCCCTGAGCGCCCGAACCATAGCTCGAGGGGCCCAACCCCTGGGGGCCCCAACACGAGCTCTAGGGGCCCAACCCCTGGGGGCCCCAAAACCAGCTAAAGGGGCAAAAACCCTGGGGGTCCCAACACCAGCGCTAGGGGCCCAACCCCTGAGCGCCCGAACCATAGCTACAGGGGCCCAATCCCTGGGGGCCCCAACACCAGCTCCAGGGACCCAACCCCTAGGGGCCAGAACACCAGTTCCAGGGTCCCAACCCCTGAGAGCCCGAATCATAGCTCCTGGGGCCCAAACCCTCGTTCCCCAAAACTACCTCCAGGGTCCCAACCCCTGAGCGCCCGAACCATAGCTCCAGGGGACCAACCCCTGGGGGCCCCAAAACCAGCTCCAGGGGCCCAAACCCTGGGGGAAACAACACCAGCTCCAGGGGCTCAACCACTGAGCGCCCGAACCATAGCTCTAGGGGCCCAACCCCAGGGTTCCGGAACCATAGCTCCAGGGGCCCAACCGCTGGAGGACCCAACACCAGGTCCAGGGGCCCAACCCCTGGGGGCACCAAAACCAGCTACAGGGGCCCAACCCCTGGGGGCCCCAACACCAGCTCCAGGGGCCCAACCCTTGAGCGTCCGAACCATCGCTCCAGAGGCCCAACCCCTGGGGGCCCCAATACGAGCTCCAGGGGCCCAACCCCTGAGCGCCCGAACCATAGCTCCAGGGGCCAAACCCCTAGGTGTACCAAAACCAGCTCCAGGGGCCCAACCCGTCGGGGCCCCAACACCAGCGCAAGGTTCCCAACCCCTGGAGGCCCCAACACCAGGTCAAGGGGCCCAACCCCTGGGGGCCCCAAAACTAGCTCCAGGGGCCCAACTCCAGGGGGCCCCAAAACCAGCTCCAGGGGCCCAACCCATCGGGGCCCCAACACCAGCTCCAGGGGCCCAAACCCTGAGCGCCCGAACAATACCTCCAGGGACCCAATCCCTGGGGGCCCGAACCATAGTTACAGTGGCCCACCCCCTGGGGACCCCAACACCAGCTACAGGGGCCCAACCCCTGAGCGCCCGAACCATAGCTCCAGGGGCCCAACCCCTAAGCGCCCGAACCATAGCTCCTGGGGCCCAACCCCTGGGGGCCAAAACACCAGCTCCAGGGGCCGAATCCCTTGGGGCCCCAACACCAGCTCCAGGGGCCCAACCCCTGAGCGCCGGAACCATAGCTCCAGGGGCCCAACCCCTGGGGGCCCCAAAACCAGCTCCAGGGGCCCAACCCCTGAGCGCCCGAACCATAGCTCTAGGGGCCCAACCCCTGAGCGCCCGAACCATAGCTGCAGGGGCGCAACCCCTGGCGGCTCCAAAACCAGCTCCAGGATCCCAACCCCTGGGGGCCACAATACCAGCTCAAGGGGCCCAAACCCTGGGGGCCCCAACACCAGCTCTAGGGGCCGAACCCCTGGGGGCCCCAACACCAGCTCCAGGGGCCCAGCCCCTGAGCGCCCGAACCATAGCTCCAGGGGCTCAACCCCTGGTGGCCCCAATACCAGCTTAAGGTTCCCAACCCTTAGGGGCCCCAACACCAGCTCCAGGGGCCAAATCCCTGAGCGCCCGAACGATAGCTCCAGGGGCCCAACCCCTGGGGGCCCCAACACCTGCTCCAGGGGCCCAACCCCTGGGGACCCCAAAACCAGCTCGAGGGGCCCAACCCCTGGGGCCCCAACACCAACTTCAGGGTCCCAACCCCTGAGCGCCCGAACCATAGCTCCCGGGGTCCAACCCCTGGGGGCACCAAAACCAGCTCCAGGGGCCCAACCACTGAGCGCCCGAACCATAGCTCCAGGTGCCCACCCCTGGGGGCCCCAAAACCAGCTCCAGGGGCCCAACTCCTGGGGGACCAAGACCAGCTCCAGGGGCCCAACCCCTGAGCGCCCGAACCATAGCTCCAGGGGCCCAACCCCTGCGTACCCCAACAACAGCGCCAGGGGCCCAACCCCTGGGGGCCCCAACATCAGCTCTAGGTGCCGAAACCTTGAGCGCCAGAACCATAGCTCCAGGGGTCCAACCCCTGAGGGCCCCATCACCACCTCCAGGGACCCAACCCCTGAGCGCCCGAACCATAGCTCCAGGGGCCCAACCCCTGGAGGCCCCAACACGACCTCCAGGGGCACAACCCCTGGGGGCCCCAACACCATCTCCAGGGGCCCAACCCCTGAGCGCCCGAACCGTAGCTCCAGGGGCCCAACCTCTGGGGGCCCCAACACCAGCTCCAGGAGTCCAACCCCTGGGGACCCCAAAACCAGCTCCAGGAGTCCAACCCCTGTGGGCCCCAACACCAGCAACAGGGTCCCAACCCCTGAGCTCCTGAACCATAGCTCCAGGGGCCCAACCCCTGGGGACCCCAACACCAGCTCCAGGGGCCGAAAACCTGGGGGCCCCGACACCAGATCCAGGGACCCAACCCGTGAGCGCCCGAGCCCTAGCTCCAGGGGCCCAACCCCTGGGGGCCCCAACACCAGCTCCAGAGGCCCAAACCCTGAGCACCCGAACCATAGCTCCAGGGGCCCAACCACTGGGGGCCCCAACACCAGCTCCAGGGGCCCAACCCCTGGGGGAACCAACACCAGCTCCAGGTGCCGAACCCCTGAGGCCCCGAACCATAGCTCCAGAGGCCCAACCTCTGGGTACCCCAGACAGCAGCTCCAGGGGCCCAACCCCTGAGCGCCCGAATCATAGCTCCAGGGGCCCAACCTCTGGGGGCCCCGACAGCAGCTCCAGGGTCCCAACCCCTGGGCGCCCAAACCATAGCTCCAGGGGCCCAACCGCTGGGGGCCCCACCACCAGCTCCAGGGTCCCAACCCCTTGGGGACCCAAAACCAGCTCCAGGGACCCAACCCCTGGGGGCCCCAAAACCAGCTCCAGGGGCCCAACTCCTGAGAGCCCAAGCAAAGCTCCAGGGGCCCAACCCCTGAGCGCCCGAACCATAGCTCCAGGGGCCCAACCACTTGGGGGCCCCAAAACCAGCTCCAGGGGCTCAACCCCTGAGAACCCGTACCATAGCTCCAGGTACCCAACCCCTGGGGGCCCCAACACCAGCTCCAGGAGCCCAAACCCTGAGCGCCCGAACCATAGCTACAGGGGCTCAACCCCTGGGGACCCCAACACCAGCCCAGGGGCCCAACCCTTGAGCGCCCTAACCATAGATCCAGGGGCCAACATCTGGGGGCCCCAAAATCAGCTCCAGGTCCCAACCCCTGAGCGCCCGAATCATAGCTCCAGTGTCCAACCCCTGGGGACCCCAACACCAGCTCCAGGGGCCCACCCCTGAGTGACTCAACACCAGATCCAGGGACCCAAACCCTGAGGGCCCTAACCATAGCTCCAGGGGCCAAACCCCTGGGGGCCCCAACACCAGCTCCAGGGGCCCAACCCCTAAGCGCCCGAACCATAGCTCCAGGGACCCAACCCCTGGGGGCCCCAAAACCAGCTCCAGGGGCCCAAACCCTGAGCGCCCGAACCAGAGCTCCAGGGGCCCAACCCCTTAGCGCCCGAACCATAGCTCCAGGGGCCCAATCCCTGGGGGCCCCAACACCAGCTCCAGGGCCCAACCCCTTGGGGCCCCAAAACCAGCTCCAGGGGCCCAACCCCTGAGCGTCCGAACCATAGCTCCAGGGACCCAACCCCTGGGGGCCCCAACACCAGCTGCAAGGGCCCAACCCCTGGGGGCCCCAAAACCAGCTCGAGGGGCCCAACCCCTGGGGGCCCCAACACCAGCTCCAGGGGCCCAACCTCTGAGCGACCGAAACATAGCTCCAGCGGTCCAGCCCCTGGGGGCCCGAACACAAGCTCCAGCGGCCCAACCCCTGAGCGCCCAAATCATAGCTACAGGAGCCCAACCTCTGGGGGCCCCAACACCAGCTCCAGGGGCTCATCCCCTGAGAGCCCGAACCATAGCTCGAGGGGCCCAACCCCTGGGGGCCCCAACATAAGCTCCAGGGGCCCAACCCCTGATCGCCCAAACCATAGCTCCAGGGGCCCAACCCCTGGGGCCCCAACACCAGCTCCAGGGGCCCAACCCCTGAGCGTCCGACCCATAGCTCCAGGGGCCCTACACCTGGAGGCCCCAACACCAGCTCCAGAAGCCCAACCCCTGGGGGCCCCAACACCAGCTCCAGGGGCCCAACCCCTGAGCGCCCGAACCATAGCTCCAGAGAACCAACCCCTGAGCGCCCGAACCATAGCTCTAGGGGCCCAACACCTGAGCGCCCGAACCATAGCTCCAGGGGCCCAACCCCTGGGGGCCCCAACACCAGCTCCAGGGGCCGAACCCCTGAGCCCCCGAACCATAGCTCCAGGGTCCCAACCCCTGGGGGCCTCAACACCAGCTCCAGGGGCCCAACCCCTGAGCACCCAAACCATAGCTCAAGGGTCCCAACCCCTGGGGGCCACAACACCAGCTTCAGGGGCCCAACCCCTGAGCGCCCGAACCATAGCTCCAGGGGCCCAATCCCTGGGGGCCACAACATCAGCTAGAAGGGCCCAACCCCTGGGGGCCCCAAAACCAGCTCGAGGGTCACAACCCCTGGGAGCCCCAACACCAGCTCCAGGGGCCCAACCCCGGAGCGCCCGAACCATAGCTCCAGGGGCCCAAACCCTGGGGACCCCAACACCAGCTCCAGGGGCAAAACCTCTGAGCGACCGAACCATAGCTCCAGCGGTCCAGCCCCTGGGGGCCCGAACACCAGCTCCAGCGGCCCAACCACTGAGCGCCCAAACCATAGCTCCAGGGGCCCAACCTCTGGGGGCCCCAACACCAGCTCCAGGGGCTCATCCCCTGAGAGCCCGAACTATAGCTCGAGGGGCCCAACCCCTGGGGGCCCCAACACCAGCTCCAGGGGCCCAACCCCTGATCGCCCGAACCATAGCTCCAGGGGCCCAACCCCTGGGGGCCCCAACACCAGCTCCAGGGGCCCAACCCCAGGTTGCCCCAACAACGGCTCCAGTGGCCCAAACCCTGAACGCCCGAACCATAGCTCCAGGGGCCCAACCCCTGAGCGCCCGAACTATAGCTCCAGGAGCCCAACCCCTGCGCGCCCCAAAAAATAGCTTCAGGGGCCCAACCCCTGAGCGCCCGAACTACGGCTCCAAGGGCCCAAGCCCTGGGGGCCTCAACACCAGCTCCAGTTGCCTAACCTCTGTGGGCCCCAAAACCAGCTCCAGGGGCCAAACCCCTGGGGTTCCCCAACACCAGCTCCAGGGGCCCAACCCCTGGGGGCGCAAACAACTGCTCCAGGGGCCCAACCCCTGAGCGCCCGAACCATAGCTCCAGGGGCCCAACTCCTGGGGACCCCAACACCAGCTCCAGGGGCTCAACCCCTGGGGGCCCCAACATCAGCTCCAGGGGCCCAACCCCTGAGCACCCAAACAATAGCTCCAGGGGCCGAAAACCTCGGGGCCCGAACACCAGCTCCAGGGGCCCAACCACTGAGCGCCCGAACCATAGCTCCAGCGGCCCAACCCCTGGGGGCCAAACATCAGCTCCAATGGCCCAACCCCTGGGGGCCCCAAAACCAGCTCCAGGGGCCCAACCCCTGGAGGCCCCAACAATAGCTCCAGGGGCCCAACCCCTGAGCGCCCGAATTATACCTCAAGGGGCCCAACCCCTGGGGGCCCTAACACCAGCTCCAGGGGCCCAACCCCTGAGATCCTGAATCATAGCTCCAGGGGCCCAACCCCTGGGGGCCCCAAAACAAGTTCCAGGGGCCCAACCCCTGAGCGCCTGAACCATAGCTCCAGGGGCCCAACCCCTGGGGGCCTCAACACCCGCTCCAGGGGCCCAACCCTGGGGGCCCCAAAACCAGCTCCAGGGGCCCAACCCCTGAGGACCCAAACCATAGCTCCAGGGGCCCAAAACCGTGGGGCCCCAACACCATCTCCAGGGGCCCAACCCCTGGGGGCCCCAACACCAGCTCCAGGGTCCCAACCCCTGGGGACCCCAAAAACAGCTCCAGGGGCCCAACCCCTGGGGGCCTCAACACCAGCTCCAGGGGACCAACACCCTTAGCGCCCAAACAATAGCTCCAGGGGCACAACCCCTGCGCGCCCGAACCGTAGCTCAAGGGGCCCAACCCCTGGGGGCCCCAACACCAGCTCCAGGGTCCCAATCCCTGGGTGCCCCAAAACCAGCTCCAGAGGCCCAACACCTGGGGGAACCAAAACCAGCTCCAGGGGCCCAACCACTGGGGGCACCAACATCAACTACAGGGGCCCAACCACTTTGGGCCCGAATCATAGCTCCAGGGGCCCAACCCCTGGGGGCCCCAAGACCAGTTCCAGGGACCCAAACCCTGAGCGCCCGAACCATAGCTCCAGGGGTCCAACCCCTGGGGGCCCCAACACCAGCTCCAGGGGCACAACCCCTGAGCGCCCGAACCATAGCTCCAGGGGCCCTACACCTGGAGGACCCAACCCCAGCTCCAGGAGCCCAACCTCTGTGGGCCCCAACACAAACTCCAGGGGCCCAACCCCTGGGGGCCCCAACACCAGTTCCAGGGGCCCAACCCCTGAGCGCCCTAACCATAGCTCCAGGGTCTCAACCCCTGGGGGCCCCAAAACCAGTTCCAGGGGCCCAACCCCTAAACGTCCGACCCATAGCTGCAGGGGCCTAACCCCTGGGGGCCCCAACACCAGCTCCAAGGGCCCAACCCCTGAGCGACCGAACCATAGCTCCAGGGAACCAACCCCTGAGCGCCCGAACCATAGCTCTAGGGGCCTAACCCTTGAGCGCCCGAACCATAGCTCCAGGGGCCCAACCCCTGGGGACCCCAACACCAGCTACAGGGGTCCAACCCGTGAGCCCCCGAACCATAGCTCCAGGGGCCCAACCCCTGGGGGCCCCAACACCAGCTCCAGGGGTCCAACCCCTGAGCGCCAGAACCATCGCTCCAGGGGCCGAACCCCTGGGGGCCCCATCACCAGCTCCAGGGGCCCAACCCCTGAGCGCCCGAACCATTGCTCAAGGGGACCAACCCCTGGGGACCCCAACACCAGCTCCAGGGACCCAATCCCTGGGGGCCCCAAAACCAGCTCCAGGGCACAACCCCTGAGCGCCCGAACCATAGCTCCAGGGGCCCAACCCCTGACCGCCCGAACCATAGCTCCTGGGGCCCAGTCCCTGGGGGCCCCAACACCAGCCCCAGGGGCCCAACCCCTTGGGGCCCCAAAACCAGCTCCAGGGGCCCAACCCCTGAGCGCCCGAACTATACCTCCAGGGGCCCAACCCCTGGGGACCCCAACACAGGCTCCGGGGCCCAACCTCTGAGCGACCGAACCATAGCTCCAGCGGACCAACCCCTGGAGGCCCGAACACCAGTACCAGGGGCCCAACCCCTGAGCGCCCGAACCATAGCTCCGGGGGCCCAACCTCTGGGGGCCCCAACACCAGCTCCAGGGGCTCATCCCCTCAGAGCTCGAACCATAGCTCGAGGGGCCCAACCACTGGGGGACTCAACACCAGCTCCAGGGGCCCAACCCCTGATCGCCCGAACGATAGCTCCAGGGGCCCAACCCCTGGGGGCTTCAACACCCGCTCCAGGGGCCCAACCCCTCAGCGCCCGAACCATAGCTCCAGGTGCCCAACCCCTGGGGGCCCCAACACCAACTCCCGGGGCATAATCCCTGGGGGCCCCAACACCAGCTGCAGGGGCCCAACCCCTGGGGCCCCAACACAAGCTCCAGGGGCCCAACCCCTGAGCGCTCGAACCATAGCTCCAGGGGCGCAACCCCTGACCGCCCGAACCATAGCTCCAGGAGACCAACCCCTGGGGGCCCGAACACCAGCTCCAGAGACCGAACCCCTGAGCGCCCGAACCATAGCTCCAGGGCCCCAACCCCTGGGGGCCCCAACATCAGTTCCAGGGGCCCAACTCCAGCTCCAGTGGCCAATCCCCCGGAGGCCCCAACACCAGCTCCAGGGGCCCAACCCCTGAGCGCCCGAACCATAGCTCCAGGGGCCCTACACCTGGAGGCCCCAACCCCAGCTCCAGGAGCCCAACCTCTGGGGGCCCCAACACAAACTCCAGGGGCCCATCCCCTGGGGGCCCCAACACCAGTTCCAGGGGCCCAACCCCTGAGCGCCCTAACCATAGCTCCAGGGTCCCAACCCCTGGGGGCCCCAACACCAGTTCCAGGGGCCCAACCCCTAAACGTCCGACCCATAGCTGCAGGGGCCTAACCCCTGGGGGCCCCAACACCAGCTCCAGGGGCCCAACCCCTAAGCGACCGAACCATAGCTCCAAGGAACCAACCCCTGAGCGCCCGAACCATAGCTCTAGGGGCCCAACCCTTGAGCGCCCGAACCATAGCTCCAGGGGCCCAACCCCTGGGGGCCCCAACACCAGCTACAGGGGTCCAACCCGTGAGCCCCCGAACCATAGCTCCAGGGGCCCAACCCCTGGGGGCCCCAACACCAGCTCCAGGGGTCCAACCCCTGAGCGCCAGAACCATCGCTCCAGGGGCCCAACCCCTGGGGGCCCCATCACCAGCTCCAGGGGCTCAACCCCTGAGCGCCCGAACCATAGCTCAAGGGGCCCAACCCCTGGGGGCCCCAACACCCGCTCCAGGGACCCAATCCCTGGGGGCCCCAAAACCAGCTCCAGGGAACAGCCCCTGAGCGCCCGAACCATAGTTCCAGGGGCCCAACCCCTGACCGCCCGAACCATAGCTCCTGGGGCCCAGTCCCTGGGGGCCTCAACACCAACCCCAGGGGCCCAACCCCTTGGGGCCCCAAAACCAGCTCCAGGGGCCCAACTCCTGAGTGCCCGAACCATAGCTCCAGGGGCCCAACCCCTGGGGACCCCAACACCAGCTCCAGGGGCCCAACCTCTGAGCGACCGAACCATAGCTCCAGCGGTCCAACCCCTGGAGGCCCGAACACCAGCTCCAGGGGCCCAACCCCTGAGCGCCCAAACCATAGCTCCAGGGCACCAACCCCTGGGGGCCCCAACACCAGCTCCAGGGCCCCAACCCCTGAGCGCCCGAACCATAGCTCCGGGGGCCCAACCTCTGGGGGCCCCAACACCAGCTCCAGGGGCTCATCCCCTGAGAGCTCGAACCATAGCTCGAGGGGCCCAACCCCTGGGGGACTCAACACCAGCTCCAGGGGCCCAACCCCTGATCGCCTGAACGATAGCTCCAGGGGCCCAACCCCTGGGGGCCTCAACACCCGCTCCAGGGGCCCAACCCCTCAGCGCCCGAACCATAGCTCCAGGGGCCCAACCCCTGGGGGCCCCAACACCAACTCCCGGGGCATAATCCCTGGGGGCCCCAACACCAGCTGCAGGGGCCCAACCCCTGGGGGCCCCAACACAAGCTCCAGGGACCCAACCCCTGAGCGCTCGAACCATAGCTCCAGGGGCGCAACCCCTGACCGCCCGAACCATAGCTCCAGGAGACCAACCCCTGGGGGCCCGAACACCAGCTCCAGAGACCGAACCCATGAGCGCCCAAACCATAGCTCCAAGGGCCCAACCCCTGGGAGCCCCAAATCCAGGTCCAGGTCCCAAACCCCTGAGCGCAAGAACCATCGCTCCAGGGCCCCAATCCCTCGGGGCCCCACCACCACCTCCAGGGGCCTAACCACTGGGGGCCCAAAAACTAACTCCAGGGGCCCAACCCCTGCGCGCCCGAACCATAGCTCCAGGGGCCCAACAACTGAGCGCCCAAAAAATAGCTACAGGGGCCCAAACCCTGGTGTCCCCAACACCAGCTCCAGGGGCCCAACCCCTGGGGGCCCCAACACCAGCTCCAGGGGCCCAACCCCTGAGCGCCCAAACCATAGCTCCAGCGTCCCAACCCCTGGGGTCCCCAACACCAGCTCCAGGGGTCCAACCCCTGAGCGCCCAAAAGCTAGCTCCAGGGGTCCAACCCCTGGGGGCCCCAACACCAGCTCCAGGGGCCCAACCCCTGAGCGCCCGAACCATAGCTCCAGGGGCCCAACCCCTGGGGGAACCAAAACCAGCTCCAGGGGCCCAACCCCTGGGGGCCCGAACACCAGCTCCAGGGTCACAACCCCTTGGGGCCTCAACACCAGCTCCAGGGGCCCAACCCCTGGGGGCCCCATCACCAGCTCCAGGGGTCCCATCCCTGAAAGCCAGAACCATAGCTCCAGGGGCCCAACCCCTGGGGGCCCCAACACCAGCTGCAGGGGCCCAACCCCTGGGTACTTGAACCATAGCTCCAGGGGCCAAACCCCTGGGGGCCCCAACCCCAGCTCCAGGGGCCCAACCCCTGGGGGCCCCAACACCAGATTCAGGGGCACAACCCCTGAACGCCCGAACCATAGCTCCACGGGCCTAAACCCTGGGGGCCCCAACACCAGCTCTAGGGGCCCAACCCCAGGTTACCCCAACAACGGCTCCAGTAGCCCAAACCCTGAGCGCCCGAACCATAGCTCCAGGGGCAAAACCCCTGAGCGCCCGAACTATAGCTCCAGGAGCCCAACCCCTGCGCGCCCCAATAAATAGCTCCAGGGGCCCAACCCCTGAACGCCCTCACTATAGCTCCAAGGGCCCAAGCCCTGGGGGCCTCAACACCAGCTCCAGTTGCCCAACCCCTGAGGGCCCCAAAACCAGCTCCAGGGGCCAAACCCCTGGGGTTCCCCAACCCCAGCTCCAGGGGCCCAACCCCTGGGGGCCCAAACAACAGATCCAGGGGCCCAACCCCTGAGCGCCCGAACCATAGCTCCAGGGGCCCAACTCCTGGGGACCCCAACACCAGCTCCAGGGGCTCAACCCCTGGGGGCCCCAACATCAGCTCCAGAGACCAAACCCCTGAACGCCCGAACAATAGCTCCAAGGGCCCAAAACCTGGGAGGCCCCAACACCAGCTCCAGGAGCCCAACCCCTGAGCGCCCGAACCATAGCTCCAGCGGCCCAACCCCTGGGGGCCCAACACCAGCTCCAGGGGCCCAACCCCTGGGGGCCCCAAAACCAGCTCCAGGGGCCCAACCCCTGGAGGCCCCAACACCAGCTCCAGGGGCCCAACCCCTGAGGACCCGAACCATAACTCCAGGGGCCCTAAACCTGGGGGCCCCAACACCATCTCCAGGGGCCCAGCCCCTGGGGGCCCAACACCAGCTCCAGGGGCCCAACCCCTGGGGGCCCCAACACCAGCTCCAGGGTCCGAAGCCCTGAGCGCCCGAACCATCGCTCCAGGGACCCAACACCTGGGAGCCCCAACACAAGTTCCAGGGGCCCAAACCCTGAGCGCCCGAACCATAGCTCCAGGGGCCGAACACCTGGGGGTCCCAACACCAGCTCCAGGGGCCCAACCCCTGGGGGCCCGAACCATAGCTCCAGGGGCCCAACCTCTGGGGGCCCAAATACCAGCTCGAGGGGCCCAACCCCTGGAGGCCCCATCAAGAGCTCCAGGGGCCCAACCCCTGAGAGCCCGAACCATAAATCCAGGGGCCCAAAACCTGGGGGCCCCAACACCAGCTCCAGGTGCCCAACCCCTGGAGACCCCAAAACCAGCTCCAGGGGCCCAACACCTGGGGGCCCCGACAAAAGCTCCAGGGGCCCAACCCCCTTAGCGCCCAAACCATAGCTCCAGGGGCACAACCCCTGAGCGCCCGAACCATAGCTCAAGGGGCCCAACCGCTGGAGGCCCCAACACCAGCTACAGGGGCCCAACACCTGGGTGCCCCAAAACCAGCTCCAGCGACCCATCCCCTGGGGGCCCCAACACCAGCTCTAGGGGCCCAATCCCTGGGGGCTCCAACACCACCTCCAGGGGCCCAACCCCTTTGGGCCCGAACCATAGCTACAGGGGCCCAACCCCTGGGGGCCCCAACACCAGCTCAAGGGGCCCAACCCCTGAGCGCCCGAATCATAGTTCCAGGGGCCCAACCCCTGGGGGCCCCTTCACCAGCTCCAGGGGCCCAACTCCTGGGGGCCCCAACACCAGCTCCAGGGGCCCAACAACTGAGCGCCAGAACCATAGCTCCAGGGGCCAAACCCCTGAGCGCCCGAACCATAGCTTCAGGAGCCCAACCCCTGTGGGCACCAACACCAGCTCCAGTGACCCAAACCCTGGGGGCCCCAACACCAGCTCCAGGGGCCCAACCCCTGAGCGACCGAACCATAGCTCCAGGGGCCCAACCCCTAAGCACCCGAAATATAGCTCCAGGGCTCCAGCCCCTGAGCGCCCGAACCATAGCTCCAGGGGCCCTACCCCTGAGCGCCCGAACCATAGCTCCAGGAGCCCAAGCCCTGGGGGTCCCAACACCAGCTCCAGGGGCCCAACCCCTGGGGGCCCCAACACCAGCTCTAGGGGCCCAACCCATGAGAGCCCGAACCATACCTCCAGGGGCCCAACCCCTGAGCGCACGAACCATAGCTCCAGGGGCCCAACCCCTGGGGAGCCCAACACCAGCTCCAGGGGCCCAATCCCTGGGGGCCCCAAAACCAGCTCCAGGGGCCCAACCCCTGAGCGCCCGAACCATAGCTCCAGGGGCCCAACCCCTGGGGGCAAAAACAAAAGTTCCAGGGGCCCAAACCCTGAGCGCCCGAACCATAGCTCCTGGGGCCCAACCCCTGGGGGCCCCAACACCAGCTCTAGGGCCCCAACCCCTGGGGGCCCCAACACCAGCTCCAGGGGCCCAACACCTGGGGGCCCCAACACCAGCTCCAGGGGCCCAAACCCTGGGGGCCCCAAAACCAGCTTCAGATGCCCAACCCCTGGAGACCCCAAAACCAGCTCCATGGGCCCAACACCTGGGGACCTCAACAAAAGCTCCAGGGGCCCAACCCCTAGGGGCTCCAAAACAAGCTCCAGGGGCCAAACCCCTAGGGGCTCCAAAACAAGCTCCAGGGGCCAAACCCCAGGGGGCCCCAACACCAGCTCCAGGGGCCCAACCACAGGTTGAACAAACGTCAACTCCAGGGGCCCATCCACTTTGGGCCCGAATCATAGCTCCAGGGGCCCAACCCCTGGGGGCCCCAAGACCAGCTCCAGGGACCCAACCCCTGAGCGCCCAAACCATAGCTCCAGGGGCCCAACCGCTGGGGGCCCCAACACCAGCTCCAGCGGCCCAACCCCTGGGGGCCCCAACACCAGCTCCAGGGGCACAACCCCTGAGCGCCCGAACCATAGCACCAGGGCCCCAACCCCTGGGGGCCCCAACATTAGTTCCAGGGGCCCAACTCCTGCGGGCCCCAAAACCAGCTAAAGGGGCCAAACCCCTGAGCGCCCGAACCATTGCTCCAGGAGACCAACCCCTGAGCGCCCGAACCATAGCTCCAGGGGCCCAACCCCTAGGGGCCCCAACACCAGCTCCAGGGTCCGAAGCCCTGAGCGCCCGAACCATCGCTCCAGGGACCAAACCCCTGGGAGCCCCAACACAAGTTCCAGGGGCCCAAACCCTGAGCGCCCGAACCATAGCTCCAGGGGCCGAACACCTGGGGGTCCCAACACCAGCTCCAGGAGCCCAACCCCTGGGGGCCCGAACCATAGCTCCAGGGGCCCAACCCCTGGAGGCCCAAACACCAGCTCGAGGGGCCCAACCCCTGGAGGCCCCATGAAGAGCTCCAGGGGCCCAACCCCTGAGAGCCCGAACCATAGATCCAGGGGCCCAAAACCTGGGGGCCCCAACACCAGCTCCAGGTGCCCAACCCCTGGAGACCCCAAAACCAGCTCCAGGGGCCCAACACCTGGGGGCCCCGACGAAAGCTCCAGGGGCCCAACCCCTGAGCACCCGAACCATTGCTCCAGGGGCCCAACCCCTGGTTGCCCGAACACCAATTCCGGGGGTCCAACCCCTTAGCGCCCGAACCATAGCTCCAGGGGCCCAACCCCTGGGAGTCCCAACACCAGCTCCAGGGGCCCAACCCCTGGGGCCCAAACACCAGCTCCAGGGGCCCAACCCCTGAGCACACGAACCGTATCTCCAGGAGCCCAACCCCTTGGGGCCCCAACACCAGCTCCAGGGGCCTAACCCCTTTGAGCCCCAAAACCATCTCCAGGGGCCCAACCCCTCAGCGCCCGAACCATAGCTCCAGGGGCCCAACCCCTGGGGGCCCCAACACCAGCTCCAGGGGCCCAACCCCTGAGCGCCCGAACCATACCTCCAGGGGCCCAACCCCTGGGAGCCCCAACACCAGCTCCAGGGGCCCAACCCCTGAGCGCCCGAACCATAGCTCCAGGGGCCCAACCCCTGGGGGCCCCAACACCATCTCCAGGGGCCCAACCCCTGAGAGCCCGAACCATAGCTCCAGGGGCCCAACTCCTGAGCGCCCAAACCTTAGCTACAGGGGCCCAACCCCTTGGGGGCCCAACACCAACTCCAGGAGCCTAACCGCTGGGTTCCCCAACACCAGCTCCAGGGCCCCAACCCATGAGCGCCCGAACCATAGCTCCAGGGGCCCAAGCCTTGGGGGTCCCAACACCAGTTCCAGGGGCCCAACCCCTGGGGGCCCAAACACCAGCTCCAGGGGTCAAACCCCTGAGCGCCCGAACCATAGCTCCAATTGCTAAACCCATGGGGGCCCCAACAAAAGTTCCAGGGGCCTTACCCCTTGGGAGACAACACCAGTTCCAGGGGCCCAACCCCTGAGCGGTCGAACCATAGCTCCAGGGGCCCAACCGCTGCCGGCCCCAACACCAGCTCCAGGGTCCCAACCCCTGGGTCTCCAAACACCAGTTCTAGGGGCCCAACCTCTGAGCGCCCGAACCATAGCTCCAGGGGCCCAACCCCTGGAGGCCCCAACACCAGCTCCAGGGGCCCAGCCCCTGAGCCCCTGAACCATAGATCAAGGGGCCCAACCCCTGGGGGCCGCAAGACCAACTCCACGGACCCAACCCCTGGCGGCCCCAACACCAGCTCCAGGGGACCAACCCCTGAGCTACCGAACAATAACTCCAGGGGCCCAAGCCCTGAACGCTCGTACCATAGCTCCAGGGGCCCAACCCCTGGGGACCCCAACACCAGCTCCAGGGGCCTAACCCCTGGGGGCCCCAACACCACCTCCGAGGGCCTAACCCCTGGGGCCCCAACACCGGTTCCAGGGGCCCAACCCCTGAGCGCTCGAACCAGAGCTCCAGGGGCCCAACCCGTGGGGGCCCCAACACCAACTCCAGGGGCCCAATCTCTGAGCGCCCTAACCATAGCTCCAGGGGCCCAACCCCTGGGGGCTACAACACCAGCTCCAGGGGCCCAACCCCTGAGCGCCCGAACCATACCTCCAGAGGCTCAACCCCTAAGAGCCCGAACCATAGCTCCAGGGGCCCAATCCCTGGGGGCCCCAACACCAGCTCCAGGGGCCCAACCCCTGAGCGCACGAACCATAGATCCAGCGGCCCAACCTCTGGGGGCCACACCACCATCTCCAGGGGCCCAACCCCTGAGCGCCCGAACCATAGCTCCAGGGGCCCAACCCCTGAGCATCCGAACCATAGCTCCAGGTTCCCAAACCCTGAGCGCCCTAACCATATCTCCAGGGGCCCAACCCCTGAGCGCCCGAACCATAGCTCCAGGGGCCCAACCCCTGGAGGAACCAATAACAGCTCCAGGGGCCTAACCCCTGACCGCCAGAATGATAGCTCCAGGGGCCCAACCCCTGAGCGCTAGAACCATAGCTCTAGGGGCCCAACCCCTGAGCGCCCGAACTATAGCTCCAGGAGCCCAACCCCTGGGGGCCCCAACACCAGCTCCAGGGGCCCAACCCCTGGGGGCCCCAACACCAGCTCCAGGGGCCCAACCCCTGAGCGCCCGAACCATAGCTCCAGGGGAACAATCCCTGGGGGCACCAACACCAGCTCCAGGGGCCCAACCCCTGAGCGCCCGAACCATAGCTCCAGGGGCCCAACCTCTGGGGGCCCAAACAGCATCTCCAGGGGCCCAACCCCGAAGCGCCCGAACCATAGCTCCAGGGGCCCAACCCCTGGGGACCCCTACACCAGCTCCAAGGGCCAAACCCCTGGGGGCCCCAACACTAGCTCAAGGGGCCCAACCCCGGAGCGCCCGAACCATAGCTCCAGGGTTCCAACCCCTGAGCACCAGAACCATAGCTCCGGTTCCCAACCCCTGAGCGCCCGAACCATAGCTCCAGGGGCCCAACCCCTGAGCGCCCGAACCATAGCTCCAGGGGCCAAACCCCTGGGGGAACCAACACCAGCTCCAGGGGCCTAAACCCTGGGCGCCCGAACCATAGCTCCAGGGATCCAACCCCTGAGCGCCCGAATCATAGCTCCAGGGGCCCAACCCCTAAGCGCTCGAACCATAGCTCGAGGTGCCTAAGCCCTGGGGGCCCCAACACCAGCTCCAGAGGCCCAACCCCTGGGAGCCCCAACACCAGCTCCAGGGGCCCAACCCCTGAGCGCCCGAACCATAGCTCCAGGGGCCCAACCCCTGCGGCCCCCAAAACCAGCTCCAGGGGCCAAACCCCTGAGTGCCCGAACCATACCTCCAGAGGCCCAACCCCTGAGCGCCCGAACCATAGCTCCAGGGGCCCAATCCCTGGGGGCCCCAACACCAGCTCCAGGGGCCCAACTCCTAAGCGCACGAACCATAGATACAGGGGCCCAAACTCTGGGGGCCCCAACACCATCTCCAGGGGCCCAACCCCTGAGCGCCCGAAACATAGCTCCAGGGGCCCAACCCCTGAGCGTCCGAACCATAGCTCCAGGTTTCCAACCCCTTAGCACCCGAACCATATCTCCAGGGGCCCAACCCCTGAGCGCCCGAACCATAGCTCCAGGGGCCCAACCGCTTGGGGAACCAATAACAGCTCTAGGGGCCTAACCCCAGGGGGCTCCAACACCAGCTCTAGTGGCCCAACCCCTGGGGGCCCCAACACCAGCTCCACGGGCCCAACCCCTTACCGCCCGAACCATAGCTCCAGGGGACCAACCCCTGAACGCCCGAACCATAGCTCCAGGGGCACAACCCCTGAGCGCCCGAACCATAGCTACAGGGGCCCAACCCCTGGGGGCCCCAACACCAGCTCCAGGGGCCTAACCCTTGGGGGCCCCAACCCCAGCTCCAGGTGCCCAACCCCTGAGCGCCCGAACGATAGCTCCAATGGCCCAACCACTGGGGGCCCCAACATCAGCTCCAAGGGCCCAACTCCTGGGGGCCCCAACACCAGCTCCAGAGGACCAACCCCTGAGCGCCCGAACCACAGCTCCAGGGGCCCAACCCCTGATCGCCCAAACCATAGCTAAAGGGGCCCAACCCCTGAGGGTCCGAACCATAGCTTCAGGGTCCCAACCCCTGGGGGACCCCACACCAGCTCCAGGGGCTCAACCCCTGGGGGCCCCAACACCATCTCCAGGGGCTCAACCCCTGAGCGCCCGATCCATAGCTTCAGGAACCCAACCTCTAGGGGCCCCAACACCAGCTCCAGGGGCCAAACCCCTGAGCGCCCCAACCATAGCTGCAGGGGCCCAAATCCTGGGGGCTCCAACACCAGCTCCAGGGGCCTAACCCCTTGGGACCCCAACACCAGCTCCAGAGGCCCAGGATCTGAGCACCCGAACCATAGCTCCAGGGGCCCAACCCCTGAATGCCCGAACCATAGCTCCAGGGGCCCAACCCCTGAGTACCCGAATCATAGCTCCAGGGGCCAAAAACCAAGGGGCCCCAACACCAGCTCCAGGGGCCTAACCCCTGGGGGCCCCAACACCAGCTCCAGGAACCCAACCCCTGAACGCCCGAACCATAGCTCCAATGGCCCAACCCCTGGGGGCCCCAACACCAGCTCCAGAGGCCCAACCGATGAGCGCCCTTACCATAGCTCCAGGGGCCCAAGCCCTGAGCGCCCGAAGCATAGCACCAGGGGCCCAACCCCTGGGGGCCCCAACACCAGCTCCAGGGCCCAAACCCTGAGCGCCCGAACCATAGCTCCAGGGGCCCAACCCCTGGTGGCCCCAGCACCAGTTCCAGGGGCCGAACCCCTTGGGGCCCCAACACCAGCTCTAAGGGCCCAACATCTCAGCATCCGAACCATAGCTCCAGGGTCCCAACCCCTGAGCACCCGAACCATAGCTCCAGGGGCATAACCCAAGCAGGCCCCAACACCAGCCCTAGGGGCCCAACCCCTGGGGGCCCCAACACAAGCTCCAGGGGCCCAACCCCTGAGCGCCCGAACCATAGCTCCAGGGGCCCAACCCATGGGGACCCAAACACCAGCTCCAGGGGCCCAACCCCTGCGAACCCCAACACCAGCTACAGGGGCCCAACCCCTGAGCGCCCGAGTAATAGCTCCAGGGGCCCAACCCCTGAGCACCCGAACCATAGTTCCAGGGGCCCAACCCCTGATCGCTCAAACCATAGCTCCAGGGGCCCAACCCCTGAGGGCCTGAACGATAGCTCCAGGGTCCCACCCCTCAGACAAACAAAAACAGCTCCAGGGGCCCAACCCCTGTGCGCCCGAAGCATAGCTCCAGGGGCTCAACCCCTGAGCGCCCGAACCATAGCTCCAGAGGCCCAACCCCTGGGCGCACGAACCATAACTCCAGGGGCTCAACCCCTGGGGGCCCCAACACCAGCTCCAGGGGCCCAACACCTGAGTGCACAAACCATAGCTCCAGGGGCCCAACCCCTGGGGGCTCCAACACCAGCTCCAGGGGCCCAATCCCTGAGTGCCCGAACCATAGCTCCAGGGGCCCAACCCCTGAGTGCCCGAACCATAGCTCCAAGGTCCCAACCCCTGGGGCCCCACACAAACTCCAGGGGCCCAACCCCTAGGGGCCCCAACACCATTACCAGGGGCCCAACCCCTGAGCGCCCGAACCGTAGCTCTAGGGGCCCAACCCCTGGGGGCTGCAACACCACCTCCTGGGGCCTAACCCCTAGGGGCCCCAACACCAGCTCAAGGGGCCCAACCCCTGAGCACCCGAACCATAGCTCCAATGGCCCAACCCCTGGGGGCCAAAACACCAACTCCAGAGGCCCAACTCCTGGGGGCCCCAACACCAGCTCCAGAGGCCCAACCGCTGAGCGCCCGAACCATAGCTATAGGGGCCCAACCCCTGAGCGCCCAAACCATAGCTCCAGGGGCCCAACCCCTGGGGGCCTCAACACCAGCTCCAGGGGCCCAACCCCTGGGGGCCCCAACACCAGCTCCAGGGGTCCAACCCCTGAGCGCCCGATCAATAGCTCTAGGGGCCCAACCCCAGCGGTCCCCAACACCAGCTCCAGGAGCCAAACCCCTGGGGGCCTCAACACCAGCTCCAGGGGCCCAACCCGTGAGCGCCCGAACCATTGCTCCAGGGGCCCAACCCCTGAGCGCCCGAACCATAACTCCAGGGGCCCAACCCCTGGGGGCCCCAACACCAGCTCGAGGGGCCCATCCCCTAAGCGCCCGAACCATAGCTCCAGGGGCCCAACCCCTGAGCGCCTGAACCATAGCTCCAGCGGCCCAACCCCTGGGGGCCCCAACACCAGCTCCAGGGGCCGAACCCCTTAGGGCCCCAACACCAGCTCCAGGGGCCCAACAACTGAGCACCTGAACCATAGCTCCAGGGTCCCAGCCCCTGAGCGCCCGAACCATAGCTCCAGGGGCCTAACCCCAGGGGGCCCCAACACCATCTCTAGGGGCCCAACCCCTGGGGGCCCCAACACCAGCTCCAGGGGCCCAACCCCTAAGCGCCCGAACCATAGCTCCAGGGGCCCAACCCATGGGGACCCCAACACAAGCTCCAGGGGCCGAACCCCTGCGGGCCCCAACACCAGATCCAGGGGCCCAACCCCTAAGCGCCCGAACCATAGCTCCAGGGGCCGAACCCCTGAGAGCTCCAACACCAGCTCCAGGGGCCCAAACCCTGAGCCTCCTAACCATAGCTCCAGGGGCCCAACCCCTGAGCGCCCGAACCATAGCTCCAGGGGCCCAACCCCTGATCGCCCAAACCATAGCTCCAGGGGCCTATCCCCAGGGGGCCCCAACACCAGCTCTAGGGTCCCAACCCCTGGGAGCCCCAACACCAGCTCCAGGGGTCCAATCCCTTAGCGCCCGAACCATAGCTCCAGGGGCCCAACCCATGGGGACCCTAACACAAGCTCCAGGGGTCGAACCCCTGTGGGCCCAAACACCAGCTCCAGAGACCCAACCCCTGAGCGCCCGAACCATAGCTCCAGGGGCCCAACCCCTGAGAGCTCCAACACCAGCTCCAGGGGCCCAAACCCTGAGCCTCCGAACCATAGCTCCAGGGGCCCAACCCCTGCGCGCCCGAACCATAGCTCCAGGGGCCCAATAACTGAGCGCCCAAAAAATAGCTCCAGGGGCCCAACCCCTGGCGTCCCCAACACCAGCTCCAGGGGCCCAACCCCTGGGGGCCCAAACACCAGCTCCAGGGGCCCAACCCCTGAGCTCCCAAACCATAGCTCCAGGGTCCCAACCCCTGGGGTCCCCAACACCAGCTCCAGGGGTCCAACCCCTGAGCGCCCGAAAGATAGCTCCAGGGGTCCAACCCCTGGGGGTCCCAACACCAGCTCCAGGGGCCCAACCCCTGAGCGCCCGAACCATAGCTCCAGGGGCCCAACCCCTGGGGGCCCCAAAACCAGCTCCAGGGGCCGAACCCCTGGGGGCCCGAACACCAGCTCCATGGTCCCAACCCCATAGCGCCCGAACCAGAGCTCCAGGGACCCAACCCCTAGGGGCCCCAACACCAGCTCCAGGGGCCCAACCACTGAGCGCCCGAACCATAGCTTGAGTGGCCCAACCCCTGAGCGCCCGAACCATAGCTCCAGGGGCCCAACCCCTGGGGGCCCCAACACCAGCTCCAGGGGCCCAACCCCTGGGTACCTGAACCATAGCTCCAGGGGCCAAACCCCTTGGGGCCCCAACCCCAGCTCCAGGGGCCCAACCCCTGGGGGCCCCAACACCAGATCCAGGGGCACAACCCCTGAACGCCCGAACCATAGCTCCAGGGGCAAAACCCCTGCGCGCCCCAAAAAATAGCTCCAGGGGCCCAACCCCTGAGCGCCCTAACTATAGCTCCAAGGGCCCAAGCCCTGAGGGCCTCAACACCAGCTCCAGTTGCCCAACCCCTGAGGGCCCCAAAACCAGCTCCAGGGGCCAAACCCCTGGGGTTCCAAAACACCAGCTCCAGGGGCCCAACCCCTGGGGGCCCAAACAACAGATCCAGGGGCCCAACCCCTGAGCGCCCGAACCATAGCTCCAGGGGCCCATCTCCTGGGTACCCCAACATCAGCTCCAGGGGCTCAACCCCTGGGGGCCAAAACATCAGCTCCAGGGGCCCAACCCCTGAGCGCCCGAACAATAGCTCCAGGGGCCCAAAACCTGGGGGGCCCCAACACCAACTCCAGGAGCCCAACCCCTGAGCGCCCGAACCATAGCTCCAGCGGCCCAACCCCTGGGGGCCCAACACCAGCTCCAGGGGCCCAACCCCTGGAGGCCCCAACAACAGCTCCAGGGGCCCAACCTCTGAGCACCCGAACCATAGCTCCGGGGGCCCAACCCCTGGGGGCCCCAACACAAGTTCCAGGGGCCCAACCTCTGAGCACCCGAACCATAGCTCCGGGGGCCCAACCCCTGGGGGCCTCAACACCCGCTCCAGAGGCCCAACCCTGGGGGCCCCAACACCATCTCCAGGGGCCCAGCCCCTGGGGGCCCCAACACCAGCTCCAGGGTCCCAACCCCTGGGGACCCCAAAACCAGCTCCAGGGGCCCAAACCCTGGAGGCCTCAACACCAGCTCCAGGGGCCCAACCCCCTTAGCGCCCAAACAATAGCTCCAGGGGCACAACCCCTGAGCGCCCGAACCATAGCTCCAGGGGCCCAACCCCTGAGCGCCCGAACAATAGCTCTAGAGGCCCAAAACCTGGGGGGCCCCAACACCAGCTAAAGGGGCCCAACCCCTGAGCGCCCGAACCATAGCTCCAGCGGCCCAGCACCTGGGGGCCCAACACCAGCTCCAGGGGCCCAACCCCTGGGGGCCCCAACACCAGCTCCAGGGTCCGAAGCCCTGAGCGCCCGAACCATCGCTCCAGGGACCCAACACCTGGGAGCCCCAACACAAGTTCCAGGGGCCCAAACCCTGAGCGCCCGAACCATAGCTCCAGGGGCCGAACACCTGGGGGTCCCAACACCAGCTCCAGGGGCCCAACCCCTGGGGGCCAGAACCATAGCTCCAGGGGCCCAACCTCTGGGGGCCCAAATACCAGCTCGAGGGGCCCAACCCCTGGAGGCCCCATCAAGAGCTCCAGGGGCCCAACCCCTGAGAGCCCGAACCATAAATCCAGGGGCCCAAAACCTGGGGGCCCCAACACCAGCTCCAGGTGCCCAACCCCTGGAGACCCCAAAACCAGCTCCAGGGGCCCAACACCTGGGGGCCCCGACAAAAGCTCCAGGGGCCCAACCCCCTTAGCGCCCAAACCATAGCTCCAGGGGCACAACCCCTGAGCGCCCGAACCATAGCTCAAGGGGCCCAACCGCTGGAGGCCCCAACACCAGCTACAGGGGCCCAACACCTGGGTGCCCCAAAACCAGCTCCAGCGACCCATCCCCTGGGGGCCCCAACACCAGCTCTAGGGGCCCAATCCCTGGGGGCTCCAACACCACCTCCAGGGGCCCAACCCCTTTGGGCCCGAACCATAGCTACAGGGGCCCAACCCCTGGGGGCCCCAACACCAGCTCAAGGGGCCCAACCCCTGAGCGCCCGAATCATAGTTCCAGGGGCCCAACCCCTGGGGGCCCCAACACCAGCTCCAGGGGCCCAACTCCTGGGGGCCCCAACACCAGCTCCAGGGGCCCAACAACTGAGCGCCAGAACCATAGCTCCAGGGGCCAAACCCCTGAGCGCCCGAACCATAGCTTCAGGAGCCCAACCCCTGTGGGCACCAACACCAGCTCCAGTGACCCAAACCCTGGGGGCCCCAACACCAGCTCCAGGGGCCCAACCCCTGAGCGACCGAACCATAGCTCCAGGGGCCCAACCCCTAAGCACCCGAAATATAGCTCCAGGGCTCCAGCCCCTGAGCGCCCGAACCATAGCTCCAGGGGCCCTACCCCTGAGCGCCCGAACCATAGCTCCAGGAGCCCAAGCCCTGGGGGTCCCAACACCAGCTCCAGGGGCCCAACCCCTGGGGGCCCCAACACCAGCTCTAGGGGCCCAACCCATGAGAGCCCGAACCATACCTCCAGGGGCCCAACCCCTGAGCACCCGAACCATAGCTCCAGGGGCCCAACCCCTGGGGAGCCCAACACCAGCTCCAGGGGCCCAATCCCTGGGGGCCCCAAAACCAGCTCCAGGGGCCCAACCCCTGAGCGCCCGAACCATAGCTCCAGGGGCCCAACCCCTGGGGGCAAAAACAAAAGTTCCAGGGGCCCAAACCCTGAGCGCCCGAACCATAGCTCCTGGGGCCGAACACCTGCGGGTCCCAACACCAGCTCTAGGGCCCCAACCCCTGGGGGCCCCAACACCAGCTCCAGGGGCCCAACACCTGGGGGCCCCAACACCAGCTCCAGGGGCCCAAACCCTGGGGGCCCCAAAACCAGCTTCAGATGCCCAACCCCTGGAGACCCCAAAACCAGCTCCATGGGCCCAACACCTGGGGACCTCAACAAAAGCTCCAGGGGCCCAACCCCTAGGGGCTCCAAAACAAGCTCCAGGGGCCAAACCCCTAGGGGCTCCAAAACAAGCTCCAGGGGCCAAACCCCAGGGGGCCCCAACACCAGCTCCAGGGGCCCAACCACAGGTTGAACAAACGTCAACTCCAGGGGCCCATCCACTTTGGGCCCGAATCATAGCTCCAGGGGCCCAACCCCTGGGGGCCCCAAGACCAGCTCCAGGGACCCAACCCCTGAGCGCCCAAACCATAGCTCCAGGGGCCCAACCCCTGGGGGCCCCAACACCAGCTCCAGCGGCCCAACCCCTGGGGGCCCCAACACCAGCTCCAGGGGCACAACCCCTGAGCGCCCGAACCATAGCACCAGGGCCCCAACCCCTGGGGGCCCCAACATTAGTTCCAGGGGCCCAACTCCTGCGGGCCCCAAAACCAGCTAAAGGGGCCAAACCCCTGAGCGCCCGAACCATTGCTCCAGGGGACCAACCCCTGAGCGCCCGAACCATAGCTCCAGGGGCCCAACCCCTAGGGGCCCCAACACCAGCTCCAGGGTCCGAAGCCCTGAGCGCCCGAACCATCGCTCCAGGGACCAAACCCCTGGGAGCCCCAACACAAGTTCCAGGGGCCCAAACCCTGAGCGCCCGAACCATAGCTCCAGGGGCCCAACCCCTGGGGGCCCAAACACCAGCTCGAGGGGCCCAACCCCTGGAGGCCCCATGAAGAGCTCCAGGGGCCCAACCCCTGAGAGCCCGAACCATAGATCCAGGGGCCCAAAACCTGGGGGCCCCAACACCAGCTCCAGGAGCCCAACCCCTGGAGACCCCAAAACCAGCTCCAGGGGCCCAACACCTGGGGGCCCCGACGAAAGCTCCAGGGGCCCAACCCCTGAGCACCCGAACCATTGCTCCAGGGGCCCAACCCCTGGTTGCCCGAACACCAATTCCGGGGGTCCAACCCCTTAGCGCCCGAACCATAGCTCCAGGGGCCCAACCCCTGGGAGTCCCAACACCAGCTCCAGGGGCCCAACCCCTGGGGCCCAAACACCAGCTCCAGGGGCCCAACCCCTGAGCACACGAACCGTATCTCCAGGAGCCCAACCCCTTGGGGCCCCAACACCAGCTCCAGGGGCCTAACCCCTTTGAGCCCCAAAACCATCTCCAGGGGCCCAACCCCTCAGCGCCCGAACCATAGCTCCAGGGGCCCAACCCCTGGGGGCCCCAACACCAGCTCCAGGGGCCCAACCCCTGAGCGCCCGAACCATACCTCCAGGGGCCCAAACCCCTGGGAGCCCCAACACCAGCTCCAGGGGCCCAACCCCTGAGCGCCCAAACCATAGCTCCAGGGGCCCAACCCCTGGGGGCCCCAACACCATCTCCAGGGGCCCAACCCCTGAGAGCCCGAACCATAGCTCCAGGGGCCCAACTCCTGAGCGCCCAAACCTTAGCTACAGGGGCCCAACCCCTTGGGGGCCCAACACCAACTCCAGGAGCCTAACCGCTGGGTTCCCCAACACCAGCTCCAGGGCCCCAACCCATGAGCGCCCGAACCATAGCTCCAGGGGCCCAAGCCTTGGGGGTCCCAACACCAGTTCCAGGGGCCCAACCCCTGGGGGCCCAAACACCAGCTCCAGGGGTCAAACCCCTGAGCGCCCGAACCATAGCTCCAATTGCTAAACCCATGGGGGCCCCAACAAAAGTTCCAGGGGCCTTACCCCTTGGGAGCCAACACCAGTTCCAGGGGCCCAACCCCTGAGCGGTCGAACCATAGCTCCAGGGGCCCAACCCCTGCCGGCCCCAACACCAGCTCCAGGGTCCCAACCCCTGGGTCTCCAAACACCAGTTCTAGGGGCCCAACCTCTGAGCGCCCGAACCATAGCTCCAGGGGCCCAACCCCTGGAGGCCCCAACACCAGCTCCAGGGGCCCAGCCCCTGAGCCCCTGAACCATAGATCAAGGGGCCCAACCCCTGGGGGCCGCAAGACCAACTCCACGGACCCAACCCCTGGCGGCCCCAACACCAGCTCCAGGGGACCAACCCCTGAGCTACCGAACAATAACTCCAGGGGCCCAAGCCCTGAACGCTCGTACCATAGCTCCAGGGGCCCAACCCCTGGGGACCCCAACACCAGCTCCAGGGGCCTAACCCCTGGGGGCCCCAACACCACCTCCGAGGGCCTAACCCCTGGGGCCCCAACACCGGTTCCAGGGGCCCAACCCCTGAGCGCTCGAACCAGAGCTCCAGGGGCCCAACCCGTGGGGGCCCCAACACCAACTCCAGGGGCCCAATCCCTGGGGGCTACAACACCAGCTCCAGGGGCCCAACCCCTGAGCGCCCGAACCATACCTCCAGAGGCTCAACCCCTGAGAGCCCGAACCACAGCTCCAGGGGCCCAATCCCTGGGGGCCCCAACACCAGCTCCAGGGGCCCAACCCCTGAGCGCACGAACCATAGATCCAGCGGCCCATCCTCTGGGGGCCACACCACCATCTCCAGGGGCCCAACCCCTTAGCGCCCGAACCATAGCTCCAGGGGCCCAACCCCTGAGCATCCGAACCATAGCTCCAGGTTCCCAAACCCTGAGCGCCCTAACCATATCTCCAGGGGCCCAACCCCTGAGCGCCCGAACCATAGCTCCAGGGGCCCAACCCCTGGAGGAACCAATAACAGCTCCAGGGGCCTAACCCCTGACCGCCAGAATGATAGCTCCAGGGGCCCAACCCCTGAGTGCTAGAACCATAGCTTAAGGGGCCCAACCCCTGAGCGCCCGAACTATAGCTCCAGGAGCCCAACCCCTGGGGGCCCCAACACCAGCTCCAGGGGCCCAACCCCTGGGGGCCCCAACACCAGCTCCAGGGGCCCAACCCCTGAGCGCCCGAACCATAGGTCCAGGGGAACAATCCCTGGGGGCCCCAACACCAGCTCCAGGGGCCCAACCCCTGAGCGCCCGAACCATAGCTCCAGGGGCCCAACCTCTGGGGGCCCAAACAGCATCTCCAGGGGCCCAACCCCGAAGCGCCCGAACCATAGCTCCAGGGGCCCAACCCCTGGGGACCCCTACACCAGCTCCAAGGGCCAAACCCCTGGGGGCCCCAACACTAGCTCAAGGGGCCCAACCCCGGAGCGCCCGAACCATAGCTCCAGGGTTCCAACCCCTGAGCACCAGAACCATAGCTCCGGTTCCCAACCCCTGAGCGCCCGAACCATAGCTCCAGGGGCCCAACCCCTGAGCGCCCGAACCATAGCTCCAGGGGCCAAACCCCTGGGGGAACCAACACCAGCTCCAGGGGCCTAAACCCTGAGCGCCCGAACCATAGCTCCAGGGATCCAACCCCTGAGCGCCCGAATCATAGCTCCAGGGGCCCAACCCCTGAGCGCCCGAACCATAGCTCCAGGGGCCCAACCCATGCGGGCCCCAAAACCAGCTCCAGGGGCCAAACCCCTGAGCGCCCGAACCATACCTCCAGAGGCCCAACCCCTGAGCGCCCGAACCATAGCTCCAGGGGCCCAATCCCTGGGGGCCCCAACACCAGCTCCAGGGGCCCAACTCCTAAGCGCACGAACCATAGATACAGGGGCCCAAACTCTGGGGGCCCCAACACCATCTCCAGGGGCCCAACCCCTGAGCGCCCGAAACATAGCTCCAGGGGCCCAACCCCTGAGCGTCCGAACCATAGCTCCAGGTTTCCAACCCCTTAGCACCCGAACCATATCTCCAGGGGCCCAACCCCTGAGCGCCCGAACCATAGCTCCAGGGGCCCAACCGCTTGGGGAACCAATAACAGCTCTAGGGGCCTAACCCCAGGGGGCTCCAACACCAGCTCTAGCGGCCCAACCCCTGGGGGCCCCAACACCAGCTCCACGGGCCCAACCCCTTACCGCCCGAACCATAGCTCCAGGGGACCAACCCCTGAACGCCCGAACCATAGCTCCAGGGGCACAACCCCTGAGCGCCCGAACCATAGCTACAGGGGCCCAACCCCTGGGGGCCCCAACACCAGCTCCAGGGGCCTAACCCTTGGGGGCCCCAACCCCAGCTCCAGGTGCCCAACCCCTGAGCACCCGAACGATAGCTCCAATGGCCCAACCACTGGGGGCCCCAACATCAGCTCCAAGGGCCCAACTCCTGGGGGCCCCAACACCAGCTCCAGAGGACCAACCCCTGAGCGCCCGAACCACAGCTCCAGGGGCCCAACCCCTGATCGCCCAAACCATAGCTAAAGGGGCCCAACCCCTGAGGGTCCGAACCATAGCTTCAGGGTCCCAACCCCTGGGGGACCCCACACCAGCTCCAGGGGCTCAACCCCTGGGGGCCCCAACACCATCTCCAGGGACTCAACCCCTGAGCGCCCGATCCATAGCTTCAGGAACCCAACCTCTAGGGGCCCCAACACCAGCTCCAGGGGCCAAACCCCTGAGCGCCCCAACCATAGCTGCAGGGGCCCAAATCCTGGGGGCTCCAACACCAGCTCCAGGGGCCTAACCCCTTGGGACCCCAACACCAGCTCCAGAGGCCCAGGATCTGAGCACCCGAACCATAGCTCCAGGGGCCCAACCCCTGAATGCCCGAACCATAGCTCCAGGGGCCCAACCCCTGAGTACCCGAATCATAGCTCCAGGGGCCAAAAACCAAGGGGCCCCAACACCAGCTCCAGGGGCCTAACCCCTGGGGGCCCCAACACCAGCTCCAGGAACCCAACCCCTGAACGCCCGAACCATAGCTCCAATGGCCCAACCCCTGGGGGCCCCAACACCAGCTCCAGAGGCCCAACCGATGAGCGCCCTTACCATAGCTCCAGGGGCCCAAGCCCTGAGCTCCCGAAGCATAGCACCAGGGGCCCAACCCCTGGGGGCCCCAACACCAGCTCCAGGGCCCAAACCCTGAGCGCCCGAACCATAGCTCCAGGGGCCCAACCCCTGGTGGCCCCAGCACCAGTTCCAGGGGCCGAACCCCTTGGGGCCCCAACACCAGCTCCAAGGGCCCAACATCTCAGCATCCGAACCATAGCTCCAGGGTCCCAACCCCTGAGCACCCGAACCATAGCTCCAGGGGCATAACCCAAGCAGGCCCCAACACCAGCCCTAGGGGCCCAACCCCTGGGGGCCCCAACACAAGCTCCAGGGGCCCAACCCCTGAGCGCCCGAACCATAGCTCCAGGGGCCCAACCCATGGGGACCCAAACACCAGCTCCAGGGGCCCAACCCCTGCGAACCCCAACACCAGCTACAGGGGCCCAACCCCTGAGCGCCCGAGTAATAGCTCCAGGGGCCCAACCCCTGAGCACCCGAACCATAGTTCCAGGGGCCCAACACCTGATCGCTCAAACCATAGCTCCAGGGGCCCAACCCCTGAGGGCCTGAACCATAGCTCCAGGGTCCCACCCCTCAGACAAACAAAAACAGCTCCAGGGGCCCAACCCCTGTGCGCCCGAAGCATAGCTCCAGGGGCTCAACCCCTGAGCGCCCGAACCATAGCTCCAGAGGCCCAACCCCTGGGCGCACGAACCATAACTCCAGGGGCTCAACCCCTGGGGGCCCCAACACCAGCTCCAGGGGCCCAACACCTGAGTGCACAAACCATAGCTCCAGGGGCCCAACCCCTGGGGGCTCCAACACCAGCTCCAGGGGCCCAATCCCTGAGTGCCCGAACCATAGCTCCAGGGGCCCAACCCCTGAGTGCCCGAACCATAGCTCCAAGGTCCCAACCCCTGGGGCCCCACACAAACTCCAGGGGCCCAACCCCTGGGGGCCCCAACACCATTACCAGGGGCCCAACCCCTGAGCGCCCGAACCGTAGCTCTAGGGGCCCAACCCCTGGGGGCTGCAACACCACCTCCTGCGGCCTAACCCCTAGGGGCCCCAACACCAGCTCAAGGGGCCCAACCCCTGAGCACCCGAACCATAGCTCCAATGGCCCAACCCCTGGGGGCCAAAACACCAACTCCAGAGGCCCAACTCCTGGGGGCCCCAACACCAGCTCCAGAGGCCCAACCGCTGAGCGCCCGAACCATAGCTATAGGGGCCTAACCCCTGAGCGCCCAAACCATAGCTCCAGGGGCCCAACCACTGGGGGCCTCAACACCAGCTCCAGGGGCCCAACCCCTGGGGGCCCCAACACCAGCTCCAGGGGTCCAACCCCTGAGCGCCCGATCAATAGCTCTAGGGGCCCAACCCCAGCGGTCCCCAACACCAGCTCCAGGAGCCAAACCCCTGGGGGCCTCAACACCAGCTCCAGGGGCCCAACCCGTGAGCGCCCGAACCATTGCTCCAGGGGCCCAACCCCTGAGCGCCCGAACCATAACTCCAGGGGCCCAACCCCTGGGGGCCCCAACACCAGCTCGAGGGGCCCATCCCCTAAGCGCCCGAACCATAGCTCCAGGGGCCCAACCCCTGAGCGCCTGAACCATAGCTCCAGCGGCCCAACCCCTGGGGGCCCCAACACCAGCTCCAGGGGCCGAACCCCTTAGGGCCCCAACACCAGCTCCAGGGGCCCAACAACTGAGCACCTGAACCATAGCTCCAGGGTCCCAGCCCCTGAGCGCCCGAACCATAGCTCCAGGGGCCTAACCCCAGGGGGCCCCAACACCATCTCTAGGGGCCCAACCCCTGGGGGCCCCAACACCAGCCCCAGGGGCCCAACCCCTAAGCGCCCGAACCATAGCTCCAGGGGCCCAACCCATGGGGACCCCAACACAAGCTCCAGGGGCCGAACCCCTGCGGGCCCCAACACCAGATCCAGGGGCCCAACCCCTAAGCGCCCGAACCATAGCTCCAGGGGCCCAACCCCTGAGAGCTCCAACACCAGCTCCAGGGGCCCAAACCCTGAGCCTCCGAACCATAGCTCCAGGGGCCCAACCCCTGAGGGCCCGAACCATAGCTCCAGGGTCCCAACCCCTGGGGGACCCCACACTAGCTCCAGGGGCCCAACCCCTGAGCGCCCGAACCATAACTCCAGGGGCCCAACCCCTGGGTGCCCCAACACCAGCTCCAGGGGCCCAGCCCCTGAGCGTCCGAAGCATAGCTCCAGGGGCCCAACCCCTGAGCGCCCGAAGCATAGCTCCAAGGCCCAACCCCTGGGGGCCCCAACACCAGCTCCAGGGGCCCAACCCTTGGGGGCCCCATCACCAGCTCGAGGGGCCCAACAACTGAGCTCCCGAACCATAGTTCCAGGGGCCCAACCCCTGATCGCCCAAACAATAGCTCCAGGGGCCCAACCCCTGAGGGCCCGAACCATAGCTCCCGGGTCCCAACCCCTGGGGGACCCCACACCAGCTCTAGAGGCCCAACCCCTGGGGGCCCCAACACCATCTCCAGGGGCTGAACCCCTGAGCGCCAGATCCATAGCTCCTGGGGCCCAACCCCTGGGGGCCCCAACACCAGCTCCAGGGGCCTAACCCCTTAGCGCCCGAACCATACCTCCAGGGGCCCAACCCATGAGGACCCCAACACCAGCTCCAGGGGCCCAACCCCTGCGGGCCCCAACACCAGCTCCAGGTGCCCAAACCCTGAGCCTCCGAACCATAGCTCCAGGGGGCAACCTCTGAGCGCCCGAACCATAGCTCCAGGGGCCCAACCCCTGATCGCCCAAACCATAGCTCCACGGGCCCAACCCCTGAGGGCTCGAACCATAGCTCGAGGGTCCCAACCAATGGGGGACGCCACACCAACTCCAGGGGCCCAACCCCTGAGCGTCCGAACCATAACTCAAGGGGCCCAACCCCTGGGGGCCCCAACAGCAGCTCCAGGGGCCCAACCCCTGAGCGCCCGAACCATAGCTCCAGGGGCCCAACCCCTGGGGGCCCCAACACCAGTTCCAGGGGCCGAACCCCTTGAGGCGCCAACACCAGCTCCAGGGGCCCAAAAGCTGAGCACCCGAACCATAGCTCCAGGGTCCCAACCCTGAGCGCCCGAACCATAGCTCCAGGGGCCTAACCCCAGGGGGCCCCAACACCAGCTCTAGGGGTCTAACCCCTGGGGGCCCCAACACCAGCTCCAGGGGCCCAACCCCTGAGCGCCCGAACCATAGCTCCAGGGGCCCAACCCCTGGTGGCCCCAGCACCAGTTCCAGCGGCCGAACCCCTTGGGGCCCCAACACCAGCTCCAAGGGCCCAACATCTCAGCATCCGAACCATAGCTCCAGGGTCCCAACCCCTGAGCACCCGAACCATAGCTCCAGGGGCATAACCCAAGCAGGCCCCAACACCAGCCCTAGGGGCCCAACCCCTGGGGGCCCCAACACAAGCTCCAGGGGCCCAACCCCTGAGCGCCCGAACCATAGCTCCAGGGGCCCAACCCATGGGGACCCAAACACCAGCTCCAGGGGCCCAACCCCTGCGGACCCCAACACCAGCTCCAGGGGCCCAACCCCTGAGCGCCCGAGTAATAGCTCCAGGGGCCCAACCCCTGAGCACCCGAACCATAGTTCCAGCGGCCCAACCCCTGATCGCTCAAACCATAGCTCCAGGGGCCCAACCCCTGAGGGCCTGAACGATAGCTCCAGGGTCCCACCCCTCAGACAAACAAAAACAGCTCCAGAGGCCCAACCCCTGTGCGCCCGAAGCATAGCTCCAGGGGCTCAACCCCTGAGCGCCCGAACCATAGCTCCAGAGGCCCAACCCCTGGGCGCACGAACCATAACTCCAGGGGCTCAACCCCTGGGGGCCCCAACACCAGCTCCAGGGGCCCAACACCTGAGTGCACAAACCATAGCTCCAGGGGCCCAACCCCTGGGGGCTCCAACACCAGCTCCAGGGGCCCAACCCCTGAGTGCCCGAACCATAGCTCCAAGGTCCCAACCCCTGGGGCCCCACACAAACTCCACGGGCCCAACCCCTGGGGGCCCCAACACCATTACCAGGGGCCCAACCCCTGAGCGCCCGAACCGTAGCTCTAGGGGCCCAACCCCTGGGGGCTGCAACACCACCTCCTGGGTCCTAACCCCTAGGGGCCCCAACACCAGCTCAAGGGGCCCAACCCCTGAGCACCCGAACCATAGCTCCAATGGCCCAACCCCTGGGGGCCAAAACACCAACTCCAGGGGCCCAACTCCTGGGGGCCCCAACACCAGCTCCAGAGGCCCAACCGCTGAGCGCCCGAACCATAGCTCCAGGGGCCCAACCCCTGAGCGCCCAAACCATAGCTCCAGGGGCCCAACCCCTGGGGGCCTCAACACCAGCTCCAGGGACCCAACCCCTGGGGGCCCAAACACCAGCTCCAGGGGTCCAACCCCTGAGCGCCCGATCAATAGCTCTAGGGGCCCAACCCCAGCGGTCCCCAACACCAGCTCCAGGAGCCAAACCCCTGGGGGCCTCAACACCAGCTCCAGGGGCCCAACCCGTGAGCGCCCGAACCATTGCTCCAGGGGCCCAACCCCTGAGCGCCCGAACCATAACTCCAGGGGCCCAACCCCTGGGGGCCCCAACACCAGCTCGAGGGGCCCATCCCCTAAGCGCCCGAACCATAGCTCCAGGGGCCCAACCCCTGAGCGCCTGAACCATAGCTCCAGCGGCCCAACCCCTGGGGGCCCCAACACCAGCTCCAGGGGCCGAACCCCTTAGGGCCCCAACACCAGCTCCAGGGGCCCAACAACTGAGCACCTGAACCATAGCTCCAGGGTCCCAGCCCCTGAGCGCCCGAACCATAGCTCCAGGGGCCTAACCCCAGGGGGCCCCAACACCATCTCTAGGGGCCCAACCCCTGGGGGCCCCAACACCAGCTCCAGGGGCCCAACCTCTAAGCGCCCGAACCATAGCTCCAGGGGCCCAACCCATGGGGACCCCAACACAAGCTCCAGGGGCCGAACCCCTGCAGGCCCCAACACCAGATCCAGGGGCCCAACCCCTAAGCGCCCGAACCATAGCTCCAGGGGCCCAACCCCTGAGAGCTCCAACACCAGCTCCAGGGGCCCAAACCCTGAGCCTCCTAACCATAGCTCCAGGGGCCCAACCCCTGAGCGCCCGAACCATAGCTCCAGGGGCCCAACCCCTGATCGCCCAAACCATAGCTCCAGGGGCCCAACCCCTGAGGGACCGAACCATAGCTCCAGGGTCCCAACCCCTGAGCGCCTGAACCATAGCTCCAGGGGCCTATCCCCAGGGGGCCCCAACACCAGCTCTAGGGTCCCAACCCCTGGGAGCCCCAACACCAGCTCCAGGGGTCCAATCCCTTAGCGCCCGAACCATAGCTCCAGGGGCCCAACCCATGGGGACCCTAACACAAGCTCCAGGGGTCGAACCCCTGTGGGCCCAAACACCAGCTCCAGGGGCCCAACCCCTGAGCGCCCGAACCATAGCTCCAGGGGCCCAACCCCTGAGAGCTCCAACACCAGCTCCAGGGGCCCAAACCCTGAGCCTCCGAACCATAGCTCCAGGGGCCCAACCCCTGAGCGCCCGAACCATAGCTCCAGGGGCCCAACCCCTGAGGGCCCGAACCATAGCTCCAGGGTCCCAAACCCTGGGGGACCCCACACTAGCTCCAGGGGCCCAACCCCTGAGCGCCCGAACCATAACTCCAGGGGCCCAACCCCTGGGTGCCCCAACACCAGCTCCAGGGGCCCAGCCCCTGAGCGTCCGAAGCATAGCTCCAGGGGCCCAACCCCTGAGCGCCCGAAGCATAGCTCCAAGGCCCAACCCCTGGGGGCCCCAACACCAGCTCCAGGAGCCCAACCCTTGGGGGCCCCATCACCAGCTCGAGGGGCCCAACAACTGAGCTCCCGAACCATAGTTCCAGGGGCCCAACCCCTGATCGCCCAAACAATAGCTCCAGGGGCCCAACCCCTGAGGGCCCGAACCATAGCTCCCGGGTCCCAACCCCTGGGGGACCCCACACCAGCTCTAGAGGCCCAACCCCTGGGGGCCCCAACACCATCTCCAGGGGCTGAACCCCTGAGCGCCAGATCCATAGCTCCTGGGGCCCAGCCCCTGGGGGCCCCAACACCAGCTCCAGGGGCCTAACCCCTTAGCGCCCGAACCATACCTCCAGGGGCCCAACCCATGAGGACCCCAACACCAGCTCCAGGGGCCCAACCCCTGCGGGCCCCAACACCAGCTCCAGGGGCCCAACCCCTGAGTGCCCGAACCATAGCTCCAGGGGACCAACCACTGAGAGCTCCAACACCAGCTCCAGGGGCCCAAACCCTGAGCCTCCGAACCATAGCTCCAGGGGGCAACCTCTGAGCGCCCGAACCATAGCTCCAGGGGCCCAACCCCTGATCGCCCAAACCATAGCTCCAGGGGCCCAACCCCTGAGGGCTCGAACCATAGCTCGAGGGTCCCAGCCAATGGGGGACGCCACACCAACTCCAGGGGCCCAACCCCTGAGCGCCCGAACCATAACTCAAGGGGCCCAACCCCTGGGGGCCCCAACAGCAGCTCCAGGGGCCCAACCCCTGAGCGCCCGAAGCATAGCTCCAGGGGCCCAACACCTGAGCGCCCGAACCATAGCTCCAGGGGCCCAACCCCTGGGTTCTCCAACACCAGCTCCAGGGACCCAAACCCTGAGTGCCCGAACCATAGCTCCAGGGGCCCAACCCCTGAGCCCCCGAACCATAACTCCAGGGTCCCATCCTCTGGGGCCCCACACCAACTCCAGGGGCCCAACCCCTGGGGGCCCCAACACCATCTCCAGAGGCCCAACCCCTGAGCGCCCGAACCGTAGCTCTAGGGGCCCAACCGCTGGGGGCCCAACCCCAGCTCCAGGGGCCCAACACCTGGAGGCCCCAACACCAGCTCGAGGGGCCCAACACCTGAGCTCCTGAACCATAGCTCCAGGGGCCCAACCCCTGAGCGCCCGAACCATAGCTCCAGGGGTCTAACCCCTGGGGGCCCCAACACCAGCTCTAAGGCCCAACCCCTGGAGGCCCCAACACCAGATCCAGGGGCCCAACACCTGAATGCCCGAACCATAGCTCCAGGGGCCCAACCCCTAGGGGCTCCAACTCCAGCTCTAGGGGCCCAACCCCTGAGCGCCCAATCCATAGCTCCAGGGGCCCAACCCCTGAGCGCCCAAACCATAACTCCAGGGGCTCAACCCCTGGGGGCCCCACCACCAGCTCCAAGGGCCAACTCCTGAGTGCCCGAACCATAGCTCCAGGGCCCCAACCCCTGGGGGCTCCAACACCAGCTCCAGGGGCCCAAACTCTGAGTGCCCGAACCATAGCTCCAGGGGCCGAACCCCTGAGCGCCCGAACCATAGCTCCAGGGGCCCAACCCCTGGGGGCTCCACACCAACTCCAGGGGCCCAACCCCTGAGCGACCGAACTATAGCTCCAATTGGCGAACCCCTCGGGGCCCCAACCCCAGCTCCAGGGGCCTAACCCCTGAGCGCCCGAACCATAGATCCAGAGGCCTAACCCCTGAGCGCCCGAACCATAGCTCCAAGGGCCCAACCCCTGAGCGCCTGAACCATAGCTCCAGGGGCCTAACCCCTGAGCGCCCGAACCATAGCTCCAGGGGCCCAACCTCTGGGGGACCCAACATCAGCTCCAGGGCCCAACCGCTGAGGACCCGATTCATAGCTCCAGGGGCCCAACCCCTGAGCGCCCGAACCATAGTTCCAGGGGCCCAACCCCGGGGGCCCCAACACCAGCTCCAGGGACCCAAACTCTGGGGGCTACAACACCAGCTCCAGGGGCCCAACCCCTGAGCGCCCGAACCATAGCTCCAGGGGCCCAACCCCTGAGTGCCCGAACTATAGCTCCAGGGGCCCAACCCCTGGGGGCAACAACACCAGCTCCAGGGGCCCAAACCCTTACGCCAAAACCATAGCTCCAGGGGCCCAACCCCTGAGTGTCCGAACAATAGTTCCAGGGGCCCAACCCCTGGGGTCCCCAACACCAGCTCCAGGGGCCCAACCCCTGAGCGCAAGAACCATAGCTTCAGTTGCCCAACCCGTAGGGGCCCGATCACCAGCTCCAGGGGCATAACCCCTGGGGGCCCCAACACCACCTCCAGGGGCCCAAACCCTGAGCGCCCAAACCATAGCTCTAGGGGCCTAACCCCCGGGGGCCCCAACACCAGCTCCAGGGGCCCAACCCCTTGGGGCCCCAACACCAGCTCCAGAGGCCCAACAATTGAGCACCCGAACTATAGCGCGAGGGTCCCAACCCCTGAGCGCTCGAACCATAGCTCCAGGGGCCAACTCATGTGGACCCCAACACCAGCTCCAGGGGCCCAACCCCTGCGGGTCCCAGCACCAGCTCCAGGTGCCCAACACCTGAGTGTCCGAACCATAGCTCCAGGGGCCCAACCCCTGGGGGCTCCAACACCAGCTCCACGGGCCCAAACCCTGAGCGCCCGAACCATAGCTCCAGGGCCCCAACCCCTGAGCGCCCGAACCATAGCTCCAGGGGCCCAACCCCTGAGCGTCCAAACCATACCTCCATGGGCCAAACCCCTTAGCGCCCGAACCATAACTCCAGGGGCTCAACCCCTGGGGGCCCCAACACCAGCTCGAGAGGTCCAACCCCTGAGAGCCCGAACCATAGCTCCAGGGTCACAACCCCTGGGGGCCCCACACCAACTCCAAGGGCCCAACCCCTGGGGGCCACAACACCATCTCCAGGGGCCCAACCCCTGTGTGCCCAAACCGTAGCTCTAGGGGCCCAACCCCTGGGGGCTCCAACACCAGCTCCAGGGGCCCAACCCCTGAGCGCCCGAACCATAGCTTCAGGGGCCCAACCGCTGGGGGCCCAACACCAGCTCCAGGGGCCAAACCCCTTGGGGCCCCAACACCAGCTCCAGGGGCCCAGCAACTGAACACCCAAACCATAGCTCTGGGGCCCAACCCCTGAACACCCGAACCATAGCTCCAGGGGCCCAACCCCTGGGGGCCCCAACACCAGTTCCAGGGGCCCAACCCCTTAGCGCCCGAACCACAGCTCCAGGGGCCCAACCCCTGGGGGCCCCACACCAACTCCAGGGGCCCAACCCCTGGGGGCCCCAACACCATCTGCAGGGGCCTAACCCCTGAGCGCCCGAACCGTAGCTCTAGGGGCCCAACCCCTGGGTGCCCCAACACCAGATCCAAGGGCCCAAACCCTGAGCGCCCGAACCATAGCTCCAGGGGCCCAAACCCTGAGCGCCCGAACCATAGCTCCAGGGGCCCAACCCCTTGGCGCCCAAACCCCAGCTCCAGGAACCCAACACCTGAGTGCCCAAAACATAGCTCCAGGGGCCCAACCCCTGGGGGCTCCAACACCAGCTCCAGGGGCCCAAACCCTGAGCGCCCGAACCATAGCTCCAGGGGCCCAACCCCTGAGCGCCCGAACCATAGCTCCAGAGTCCCAACCCCTGGGGGCCCCACACCAACTCCAGGGGCCCAAACCCTGGGGGCCCCAACACCATCTCCAGGGGCCCAACCTCTGAGCGCCCGAACCGTAGCTCTAGGGACCCAACCCCTGGGGGCTCCAACACCAGCTCCAGGGGCCTAAACCCTGGGGGCCCCAACACCAGCTCCAGGGGCCCAACCCATGAACGCCCGAACCATAGCTCCAGGGGCCCAACCGCTGGGGGCCCAACACCAGTTCCACGGGCCCAACCCCTGGGGGACCCAACAGTAGCTCCAGGGTCTAACCCCTGGGGTCCCCAACAGCAGCTCCAGGGGCCGAACCCCTGAGCGCCCGAACCATAGCTCCAGGGGCCCAACCCCTGGGGGCCCCAACACCGGCTCCAGTTGCCCAACCCCTGGGGGCCCCAAAACCAGCTCCAGGGGCCCAACAACTGAGCTCCCGAACCATAGCTCCAGGGACCCAACCCCTGAGCGCCCGAACCATAGCTCCAGGGGTCTAACCCCTGGGGGCCCCAACACCAGCTCTAGGGTCCGAACCCCTGGGGGCCCAACACCAGATCCAGGGGCCCAACCCCTTAGCGCCCGAACCATAGCTCCAGGGGCCCAACCCCTCGGGGCCCCAACACCAGCTCCAGGGGCCCTACAACTGCCGGCCCCAACACCAGCTCCAAGGGCCCAAACCGTGAGCGCCCGAACCATAGCTACAGGGGCCCAACCCCTGAGCGCGCGAACCATAGCTCCAGGGGGCAAACCCCTGGGGTCACCAACACCAGCTCCAGGGGCCGAACCCCTGAGCGCACGAACCAAAGATCCAGGGGCCCAGCCCCTAGGGGCCCCAACACCAGTTCCACGAGCCCAACCCCTGGGGGCCTCAACACCAGCTCCAGTTGCTCAACCCCTGAGCGCCCGAACCATAGCTCCAGGGGCCCAACCCCTGAGCGCCCGAACCATAGCTCCAGGGCCCCAACCCCTGGGGGTCCCAACACCAGCTCCAGGGGCCCAACCCCTGGGGGCTCCAACACCAGCTCCAGGGGCCCAAACCCTGAGCGCACGAACCATAGCTTCAGGGGCCAACCCGTGAGCGCTCGAACCATAGCTCCAGGGGCCCAACCCCTGGCGGCCCCAACACCAGCTCCAGGGGCCCAACCCCTGAGCGAACGAACCATATCTCCAGGGGCCCAACCCCTGGGGGCCCCAACACCAGCTCCAGGGGCCTATCCCCTGGGGGACCCAACACGAGCTCCAGGGTGACAACCCATGAGCGCTCGAACCATAGATTCAGAGTCCGAACCCCTGGGGGCCCCAACACCAGCTCCAGGGGCCCAACCCCTCGTGGCCCCAACACGATCTCGAGCGGCCCAACAACTGAGCACCCGTACCATAGCTCCAGGGGCCCAACCCCTGAGCGCCCGAACCACAGCTCCAGGGGCCCAACCCCTGAGCACCCGAACCATAGCTCCAGAGGCCCAGCCCCTGGGGGCCCCAACACTAGCTCCAGAGGCCCAACCCCTGGGGGCCCCAACACCAGCTCCAGGGGCCCAACCCCTGGAGGCCCGAACCATAGCTCCAGGGGCCCAAACCCTAGGGGCCCCAACACCAGCTCCTGGGGCCCAACCCCTGAGCGCCCGAACCATAGCTCAAGGGGCCCAACCCCTGAGTCCACGAACCATAGCTCCAGGGGCCCAACCCCTGAGGGCCCGAACCATAGCTCCAGGGGCCCAACCCCTGGGGGCCCAACACCAGCTTCAGGGGCCCAACCCCTTAGCCCCCGAACCATAGCTCGAGGGGCCCAGCCCCTGGGGGCACCAACACCAGCTCCAGGGGCCCAACCCCTGGGGGCCCCAACACAGCTCTAGGGGTCCAACCCCTGGGAGCACGAACACCAGCTCCAGGGGCCCAACCCCTGAGCGCCCGAACCATAGGTCCAGGGGCCCAACCCCTGAGCGCCCAAACCATAGCTCCAGGGGCCCAACCCCAGGAGGGCCCCAACACCAGCTCCACGGGCCCAACACCTGAGCGTGCCAACCATAGCTCCAGGGGCTCAACCCCTGGGGGCCCGAACCATAGCTCCAGTTGCCCAACCCCTGGGGGCCCGAACCATAGCTCCAGGGGCGCAACCCCTTGGTGAACCAAGTCCAGCTCCAGGGGCCCAACCCCTGAGCACCTGAACCATAGCTCCAGGGGAACAACCCCTGAGCGCCCGAACCATAGCTCCAGGGGCCCAACTCCTGGGGGCCCGAACCATAGCTCCAGGGTCCCAACCCTGGAGGCCCCAACACCAGGTCCAGGGGCCCAACCCCTGGGGACCCGAACCATAGCTCCAGGGGCCCAACCCCTGGGGTCCCCAACACCAGCTCCAGGGGCCCAACCCCTGGGGGAACTAACCATAGCTCCAGGGGCCCAACCCCTGAGTGCACGAACCATAGCTCCAGGGGCCCAACCCCTGGGGGCCCCAACACCAGCTCCAGGGGCGCAACCCCTGGGCGCCCGAACCATAGCTCCAGTTCCCCAACCCCTGAGTGCACGAACCATAGCTCCAGGGGCCCAACCCCTGGGGGCCCCAACACCAGCTCCAGGGGCGCAACCCCTGGGCGCCCGAACCATAGCTCCAGGGGCGCAACCCCTGGGGGCCCCAACACCAGCTCCAGGGGCCAAACCCCTGGGGGCCCGAACCATAGCTCCAGCGGCCAAACCCCTGTTGGCCCCAACACCAGCTCCGGGGGCCCAACCAGTGAGCGCCCGAACCATAGCTCCACGGGCCGAACCACTGAGCGCCCGAACCATAGCTCCAAATGCCCAACCCCTGGGGGTCCCAACACCAACTCCAGGTGCCCAACCCCTGAGCGCCCGAACCGTAGCTCCAGGCGCCTAACCCCTGGGGGCCCCAACACCAGCTCGAGGGGCGTAACCCCTGGGGGACCCAACAGGAGCTCCAGGGGCCCAACTCCTGAGCGCCCGAACCATAGTTCCAGGGGCCCAACCCCTGGGAGCCGCAACACCAGCTCCAGGGTCCCAACCCCTGAGCCCCCGAACCTTAGCTCCAGGGGCCCAACCCCTGAGCGCCCGAACCACAGCTCCATGGGCCGAATCCCTGGGGGCCCCAACACCAGCTCCAGGGGCCCGAACCCTGAGCGCCCGAACCATAGCTCCAGGGGCCCAACCCCTGGGGGCCCCAACACCAGCTCCAGGGGCCCAAACCCTGAGCGCCCGAACCATAACTCCAGGGGCCCAACCCCTTAGCGCCCGAACCCTAGCTCCAGGGGCCCAACCCCCGGGGGCCCCAACACAAGCTCCAGGGGCCCATCCCCTGGGGGCACGAACCATAGCTCTAAGGGCCCAACCCCTGGGGGCCCGAACCATAGCTCCATGGGACCAATCCCTGGGGGCCCCAACACCAGCTCCAGGGGCCCAACCCCTGAGCGCCCGAACCATAGCTCCAGGGGCCCAAGCCCTGGGGGCCCGAACCATAGCTCCTGGGGCCCAAAACCTGGCGGCCCGAACCATAGCTCCAGTGGCCCAACCCCTGGGGGACAGAACCATAGCTCCAGGGGCCCAAAACCTGGGGGCCCGAACCATAGCTCCAGGGGCCCAACCACTGGGGGCACCAATACAAGCTCCAGGGGCCCAACACCTGAGGGCCCGAACCATAGCTCCAGCGGACAAACCCCTGGGGGCCCCAACACCACCTCCAGGGCCCAAACCCCTGAGCACCCGAACCATAGCTAAAGAGGCCCAACCCCTGGGGGCCCCAACACCAGCTCCAGGGGCCCAACCCCTGAGCGCCCAAATCATAGCTCCAGGGGCGGAACCTCTGAGGGCCCCAACACCAGCTCCAAGGGCCCATCACCTGGGGGTCCCAACAACAGCTCCAGGGGCCCAACCCCTGAGCACCCGAACCATAGCTCCAGTGGCCCAACCCCTGAGCGCCCGAACCATAGCTCTAGGGGCCCAACCCCAGAGCGCCCACACCATAGTTCCAGGGGCCCAACCCCTGAACGCCGGAACCGTAGATCCAGGGGCCCAACCCCTGAGTGCCCGAACAATAGCTTCAGGGGCCTAACCCCTGAGCGCCCGAACCATAGCTCCAGGGGAACAACCCCTGAGCGCCCGAACCATAGCTCCAGTAGCTAAACCCCTGGGGGCCCCAACAATAGCTCCAGGGGCCCGACCCCTAAGCGAACGAACAATAGCTCCAGGGGCCCAACCCCTGAGTGCCAGAACCATAGCTCCAGCAGCCAAACCCCTGGGGACCCCAACACCAGCTCCAGGGGCCCAACCCCTGGGGGCCCCAACACCAGCTCCAGGGGCCCAACCCCTGAGCTCCCGAACCATAGCTCCAAATGCCCAACCCCTGGGGGTCCCAACACCAACTCCAGGTGCCCAACCCCTGAGCGCCCGAACCGTAGCTCCAGGCGCCTAACCCCTGGGGGCCCCAACACCAGCTCGAGGGGCGTAATCCCTGGGGGACCCAACAGGAGCTCCAGGGGCCCAACCCCTGAGCGACCGAAGCATAGTTCCAGGGGCCCAACTCCTGGGAGCCGCAACACCAGCTCCAGGGGCCCAACCCCTGAGCCCCCGAACCTTAGCTCCAGGGGCCCAACCCCTGAGCGCCCGAACCATAGCTCCATGGGCCCAGTCCCTGGGGGCCCCAACACCAGCTCCAGGGGCCCGAACCCTGAGCGCCCGAACCATAGCTCCAGGGGCCCAACCCCTGGGGGCCCCAACACCAGCTCCAGGGACCCAAACCCTGGGGGCCACAACACCAGCTCCAGGGGCCCAACCCCTGAGCGCCTGAACCATAGCTCCAGGCGCCCAACCCCTGAGTGCCCGAACCATAGATCCTGGGGCCCAACCCCTGGGGGCCCCAAGACCAGCTCCAGGGGCCCAAACCCTGAGCGCCCGAACCATAGCTCCAGGGGTCCAACCCCTGAGCGCCCGAACCCTAGCTCCAGGGGCCCAACCCCCGGGGTCCCGAACACAAGCTCCAGGGGCCCATACCCTGGGGGCACGAACCATAGCTCTAAGGGCCCAACCCCTGGGGGCCCGAACCATAGCTCCATGGGACCAATCCCTGGGGGCCCCAACACCAGCTCCAGGGGCCCAACCCCTGAGCGCCCGAACCATTGCTCCAGGGGCCCAACCCCTGGGGCCCGAACCATAGTTCCAGGGGCCCAACCCCTGGGGGCCCCAACCATAGCTCCAGGGGCCCAACCCCTGGGGGCCCCAACACCAGCTCCAGGGGCCCAAAAGCTGAGCGCCCGAACCATCGCTCCAGGGGCCCAACCCCTGAGCTCCCAAACCATAGCTCCAGGGGCGGAACCTCTGAGGGCCAAAACACCAGCTCCAAGGGCCCATCACCTGGGGGCCCCAACACCAGCTCCAGGGGCCCAATCCCTGAGCACCAGAACCATAGCTCCAGAGGCCCAACCCCTGAGCGCCAGAACCATAGCACTAGAGGCCCAACCCCAGAGCGCCCAAACCATAGCTCCAGGGGCCCAACCCCTGAACGCCGGAACCGTAGATCCAGGGGCCCAACCCCTGAGCGCCCGAACAATATCTTCAGGGGCCTAACCCCTGAGCGCCCGAACCATAGCTCCAGGGGCCCAACCCCTGAGCGCCTGAACCATAGCTCCAGGGGCCCAATCCCTGAGTGCCCGAACCATAGCTCTAGGGGCCGAACCCCTGGGGGCCCCAACACCAGCTCCAGGGGCCCAACCCCTGGGGGCCACAACTCCAGCTCCAGGGGCCCAACCCCTGGGGGCCCCAACACCAGCTCCAGGGGCATAACCCCTGGGGGCCCGAACCATAGCTCCAGGGGCCTAACCCCTGGGATCCACAACCAGCTCCAGGGACCCAACCCCTGGGGGCCCGAACCATAACTCCAGGGACCCAACCTCTGAGCCCCTGAACCATAGCTCCAGGGGCCCAATCCCTGAGTGCCCGAACCATAGCTCCAGGGGCAGAACCCCTGGGGACCCCAACACCAGCTCCAGGGGCCCAACCCCTGGGGGCTACAACTCCAGCTCCAGGGGCCTAACCCCTAGGGGCCCCATCACCAGCTCCAAGGGCCCAGCCCCTGGGCCCCACAACACCAGCTCCAGGGTCCCAACCCCTGAGCGCCCGAACCATAGCTCCAGGGTCCCAAACCCTGAGCGCCCGAACCATAGCTCCAGGGGCCCAACCCCTGGCGGCCCCAACACCAGCTCCAGGGGCACAACACCTGAGCGCCCGAACTTTAGCTCCAGGGGCCCAACCCCTGGCGGCCACAACACCAGCTGCAGGGGCCCAACCACTTGCGGCCCCAACACCAGCTCCAGGGCCCCAACCCCTGGGGGCCCGAACATCAGTTCTAGGGGCCCAACCCAAGGGGGCCCCAACACCAGTTCAAGGGGCCCAACCCCTGGGGACCCCAACACCAGATTCAGGGGCCGAACCCCTGAGCGCCCAAACCATAGCTCCAGGGGTCCAACCCCTGGGGGCCCGAACCATAGCTCCAGGGGCCCAACCCCTAGGGGGCCGAACCATAGCTCCAGGGGCCCAAGCCCTGACGGCCCCAACACCAGCTGCAGGGGCCCAAGCCCTGGGGAACCCAACACCGGCTCCAGGGGCCCAACCTCTGAGCGCCCGAACCATAGCTCCAGGGGCCCAACCCCTGAGCGCCCGAACCATAGATCCAGGAGCCCAACCCCTGTGGGCCCGAACCATAGCTCCAGGGGCCCAACCCCTGGGGGTACAAACCATAGCTCCAGGGACCCAACCCCTGGAGACCCCAACGCCAGCTCCAGGGGCCCAACCCCTGGGGAACCCACTACTAGCTCCAGGGGCTCAACCCCTGGGGGACCGAACCACAGCTCCAAGGGCCAAACCCCTGGGGGCCCCAACAACAGCTCCAGGGGCCCAACCCCTTGGGTCACCAACACCAGCTCCAGGGGCCCAACCCCTGAGCGCCCGAACCATAACTCCATGGTCCCAACCCCTGAGCGCCGGAACCATAGCTCCAGGGGCCCAACCCCTGGGGACCCCAACACCAGCTCCAGGAGCCCAAACCCTGGGGGCCCCAACACCAGCTACAGGGGCACAACCCCGGAGCACCCGAAACATAGCTCCAGGGGCCCAACCCCGGAGCGCGCGAACCATATCTCCAGGGGCCCAATCCATGGGGGCCCGAACCATAGCTCCAGGGGCCCAACCCCTAGGGGCCCCAACACCAGCTCCAGGGGCCCAAACCCTGAGCGCCCGAACCATAACTCCAGGGGCCCAACCCCTTAGCGCCCGAACCCTAGCTCCAGGGGCCCAACCCCCGGGGGCCCCAACACAAGCTCCAGGGGCCCATCCCCTGGGGGCACGAACCATAGCTCTAAGGGCCCAACCCCTGGGGGCCCGAACCATAGCTCCATGGGACCAATCCCTGGGGGCCCCAACACCAGCTCCAGGGGCCCAACCCCTGAGCGCCCGAACCATAGCTCCAGGGGCCCAAGCCCTGGGGGCCCGAACCATAGCTCCTGGGGCCCAAAACCTGGCGGCCCGAACCATAGCTCCAGTGGCCCAACCCCTGGGGGACAGAACCATAGCTCCAGGGGCCCAAAACCTGGGGGCCCGAACCATAGCTCCAGGGGCCCAACCCCTGGGGGCACCAATACAAGCTCCAGGGGCCCAACACCTGGGGGCCCGAACCATAGCTCCAGCGGACAAACCGCTGGGGGCCCCAACACCACCTCCAGGGCCCAAACCCCTGAGCACCCGAACCATAGCTAAAGAGGCCCAACCCCTGGGGGCCCCAACACCAGCTCCAGGGGCCCAACCCCTGAGCGCCCAAATCATAGCTCCAGGGGCGGAACCTCTGAGGGCCCCAACACCAGCTCCAAGGGCCCATCACCTGGGGGTCCCAACAACAGCTCCAGGGGCCCAACCCCTGAGCACCCGAACCATAGCTCCAGTGGCCCAACCCCTGAGCGCCCGAACCATAGCTCTAGGGGCCCAACCCCAGAGCGCCCACACCATAGTTGCAGGGGCCCAACCCCTGAACGCCGGAACCGTAGATCCAGGGGCCCAACCACTGAGTGCCCGAACAATAGCTTCAGGGGCCTAACCCCTGAGCGCCCGAACCATAGCTCCAGGGGAACAACCCCTGAGCGCCCGAACCATAGCTCCAGTGGCTCAACCCCTGGGGGCCCCAATAATAGCTCCAGCGGCCCGACCCCTAAGCGAACGAACAATAGCTCCAGGGGCCCAACCCCTGAGTGCCAGAACCATAGCTCCAAATGCCCAACCCCTGGGGGTCCCAACACCAACTCCAGGTGCCCAACCCCTGAGCGCCCGAACCGTAGCTCCAGGCGCCTAACCTCTGGGGGCCCCAACACCAGCTCGAGGGGCGTAATCCCTGGGGGACCCAACAGGAGCTCCAGGGGCCCAACCCCTGAGCGCCCGAAGCATAGTTCCAGGGGCCCAACTCCTGGGAGCCGCAACACCAGCTCCAGGGGCCCAACCCCTGAGCCCCCGAACCTTAGCTCCAGGGGTCCAACCCCTGAGCGCGCGAACCATAGCTCCATGGGCCCAGTCCCTGGGGGCCCCAACACCAGCTCCAGGGGCCCGAACCCTGAGCGCCCGAACCATAGCTCCAGGGGCCCAACCCCTGGGGGCCCCAACACCAGCTCCAGGGACCCAAACCCTGGGGGCCACAACACCAGCTCCAGGGGCCCAACCCCTGAGCGCCCGAACCATAGCTCCAGGGGCAGAACCCCTGGGGACCCCAACACCAGCTCCAGGGGCCCAACCCCTGGGGGCTACAACTCCAGCTCCAGGGGCCTAACCCCTAGGGGCCCCATCACCAGCTCCAAGGGCCCAGCCCCTGGGCCCCACAACACCAGCTCCAGGGGCCCAACCCCTGAGCGCCCGAACCATAGCTCCAGGGTCCCAAACCCTGAGCGCCCGAACCATAGCTCCAGGGGCCCAACCCCTGGCGGCCCCAACACCAGCTCCAGGGGCACAACACCTGAGCGCCCGAACTTTAGCTCCAGGGGCCCAACCCCTGGGGGCCCGAAAATCAGTTCTAGGGGCCCAACCCAAGGGGGCCCCAACACCACCTCCAGGGCCCAAACCCCTGAGCACCCGAACCATAGCTAAAGAGGCCCAACCCCTGGGGGCCCCAACACCAGCTCCAGGGGCCCAACCCCTGAGCGCCCAAATCATAGCTCCAGGGCCCGAACCCCTAGGGGCCCCAACACCAACTCCAGGGGCCCAACCCCTGGGCCCCCAAACACCAGCTCCAGGGGCACAAACCCTGGGGGACCGAACACCAGCTCTAGGGGCCCAACCTCTGAGCGCCCGAACCATAGCTCCAGGAGCCCAACCGCTGGGGGCCCCAACACCAGCTCTAGGGGCCCAACCTCTGAGCGCCCGAACCATAGCTCCAGGGGCCCAACCCCTGGGCCCCCAAACACCAGCTCCAGGGGCACAAACCCTGGGGGCCCAAACACCAGCTCCAGAGGCCCAACCCCTGGGGGCCCGAACCATACCTCCAGGGGCCCGGCCCCTGGGGGCCGGAGCCATAGCTCCACGGGCCCAACCCCTGGGGGCCCCAACACCAGCTCTAGGGGCCCAACCCCTGATCGCCGAAACCATAGCTCCAGGGGCCCAACCCCTGAGCGCCCGAACCATAGCTGCAGGGGTGCAAATCCTGAGCGCCTGAACCATAGCTCCAGGGTCCCAACCCCTGGGGGCCCCAACACCAGCTCCAGGGGCCCAACCCCTTGGGGCCCCAACACCAGCTTCAGGGGCCCAACCCCTGGGGGCCCCAACACCAGCTCCACAGACCCTACTCCTGGGGGCCCCAACACCAGCTCCAGGGGCCCAACCTCTGAGCGCCCGAACCATAGCTCCAGGGGCCCAACCCCTGAGCCCCCGAACCATAGCTCCAGGGGCCCAACGCCTGGGGGCCCCGACACCAGTTCCAAGGGTCCAACCCCTGGGGGCCACAACACCAGCTCCAGGGGCCCAACCCCTGAGCGCCCGAACCATAGCTTCTGGGGCAAAACCCCTGAGCGCCCAAACCATAGCTCCAGGGACCCAACCCCTGAGCGCCCGAATCATAGCTCCAGGGGCCCAACCCTGCGGACCCGAACCATAGCTCCAGGGGCCCAACCCCTGGGGGCCCCAACACCAGCTCCACGGGCCCCACCCCTGGGGGCCCCAACACCAACTCCAGGGGCCGAACCGCTGAGCGCCCGAACCATACCTGCAGGGGTCCAGCACCTGGTGACCCGAACCATAGCTCCAGGGGCCCAACCCCTGCGGGCCGCAACACCAGCTCCAGGGGCCCAACCCCTGGGGGCCCCAACACCAGCTCCAGGGGTTCAACCCCTGGAGACCCCAACACCAGCTCTAGATGCCCAACCCCTGGGGGCCCCAACACCATCTCCTGGGGCCCAACCCCTGAGCGCCCGAACCATAGCTCCAGAGGACCAACCCCTGGGGGCCCCAACACCAGCTCCAGGGGCCGAACCCCTCGGGGTCCCAACACCAGCTCCGGGGGCCCAACCCCTGAGTGCCCGAACCATAGCTCCAGAGGCCCAAACCCTGAGCGCCCGAACCATAGCTCCAGGGTCCCAACCCCTGGGGGCCGCAACACCAGCTCCAGGGACAAAACCCCTGGGGGCCCCAATACCAGCTCCAGGAGCCCAACTCCTGGGGGCCCCAACACCAGCTCCAGAGACCCAACCCCTGGGGGCCCCAACACCAGCTCCAGGGGCCCAACCCGTATGGGCCCGAACCATAGCTCCAGGGGCCCAACCCCTGTGGGCCCCAACACGAGCTCCATGGTCAAAACTCCTGGGGGCCCCAACACCAGCTCCAGGAACCCAACCCCTGGGGGCCCCAACACCAGCTCCAGGGGCCCAACCCCTGAACGCCCGAACCATAGCTCTAGGGACCCAACCCCTGGGGGCTCCAACACTAGCTCCAGGGGTCCAACCCCTGGGTGCACCAACTCCAGGTCTAGGGGCCCAACCCCTCATCTCTCGAACCATAGCTCCAGGGGCCCAACGCTTGCGGGCCCCAACACCACCTCCACGGGCCCAACCCCTGGGGGCCCCAACACTAGCTGCAGGGGTCCAACCCCTGGGGGCCCCAACAGTAGCTCTAGGGGCCCAAACCCTGGGGGCCCCAACACCACCTCCAGGGGCCCAACCCCTGAGCGCGCGAACCATAGCTCCAGGGGCCCAACCCCTGATCGCCCGACCCATAGCTCCAGAGGCCGAAACCCTGAGTGCCCGAACCATAGCTCCACGGGCCCAACCCCTTGGGGCCCCAACACCAGCTCCAGGGGCACAACCCCTGGGGGCCCCAACAAAAGCTCCAGCGGCCCAATCCCTGGGGGCCCCAACACTAGCTCCAGAGGCCCAACCCCTGAGTTCCCGAACCGTAGCTCCAGGGGCCCAACCTCTGGGGACCCCAACACCAACTCCAGGGGCCCAACCCCTGAGCGCCCGAACCATAGCTCCACGGGCCCAACCCCTGGAGGCCCAAACACCAGCTCCAGGGGAACAACCCCTGGGCCCTCCAACACCTGCTCCAGGGGCCCAACCCCTGGGGGCCCCAACACCAGCTCCAGGGGCCCAACCTTTTGGCACCCAAACACTAGCTCCAGGGGCCCAACCCCTGAGCGCCCGAACCATAGCTCCAGGGGCTCAACCCCTGGGGGCCCCAAAACCAGCTCCATGGGAAAAACCCCTGAGCGCCCGAACCATTGCTCCAGGGGCCCAACCCCGGAGCGCCCGAACCATAGCTCCAAATGCCCAACCCCTGGGGGTCCCAACACCAACTCCAGGGGCCCAACCCCTAGGGGGCCGAACCATAGCTCCAGAGGCCCAACCCCTGGGTGCCCCAACACCAGCTCCAGGGTCCCAACGCATCGGGGCCCCAACACCAGTTCCAGGGGCCCAACCCCTGAACACCTGAACCATAGCTCCAGGGGCCCAACCCCTGGGGGCCCCAACACCAGCTCCAGGGACCCAGCTCCTGGGGGCCACAACACCAGCTCCAGGGACCCAAGCCCTGAGCGCCAGAACCATAGCTCCAGTTGCCCAAACCCTGAGGGCCTCAACACCAGCTCCAGGGGTCCAACCCCTGGGGACCCCAACACTAGCTCCAGGGGCCCAACCCTTGAGCGCCCGAACCATAGCTCCAGGGGCCCAACCCCTAGGGGCCCCAACACCAGTTCCAGGGGCCCAACCCCTTAGCGCCCGAACCATAGCTCCAGCGGCCCAACCCCTGGGGGCTCCAACAAAAGCTCCAGGGGCCAAACCCCTGGGGGCCCCAACACCAGCTCCAGGAGCCCAACGCCTGAGCGCTGGAACCATAGCTCCAGGGGCCCAACCGCTGAGCGCCCGAACCATACCTCCAGGGGCCAAAACCCTGAGCGCCCGAACCATAGCTCCAGGGTCCCAAACCCTGGGGGCCCAACACCAACTTCAGAGACCCAACCCCTGGGGGCCCAAACACCAGCTTCAGGGGCCCAACCCCTGAGCGCCCGAGCCGTAGCTCTAGGGGCCCAACCCCTGAGCGTCCGAACCATAGCTTCAGGGGCCCAACCCCTGGGGGCCCCAACACCAGCTGCAGGGGCCCAACCCCTAAGCGCCCGAACGATAGCTCCCCGGGCCCAACCCCTGGGGGCCCCAACACCAGCTCCAGGGGCCCAATCCCTGGGGTCCCCAACACCAGCTCCAGGGGCCCAACCCCTGAGAGCCCGAACCATAGCTCTAGGGACGCAGCTCCTGGGGGCACCAACACCAGCTCCAGGTGGACAACCCCTGGAGGCCCCAACACCAGCTCCAGGGGCCCAATCCCTGAGCGCACGAACCATAGCTCCAGGGGCCCATCTCCTGGGGGCCGCAACACCAGCTCCGGGGGCCCAACCCCTGCGCCCTCCAACACCAGCTCAAGGGGCCCAACCCCTGAGCGCCCGAACCATAGCTGCAGGGGCCCAACCCCTGGGCCCTCAACGCCAGCAACAGGGGTCCAACCCCTGGGTGACCCAACAGCAGCTCTAGGGTCCCAACCCCTGGGGGCACCAACACCAGCTCCAGGGTCCCAACCCCTCGGGACCGCAACACCAGCTCCAGGGGCCCAACCCCTGAGCGCCGGAACCATAGCTCCAGCGGCCCAACCCCTGAGCGCCCGAACCATAGCTCCAGGGTCCCAACCCCTGGGGGCCCCAAAACCTGTTCCAGGGGCCCAACCCCTGAGCGCCTGTACCATAGCTCCAGGGACCAAACCCCTTGGGGCCCCAACACCAGCTCCAGGGGCCCAACCCCTGAGCGCCCGAACCAAAGCTAAAGGGGCCCAACGCCTGGGGGCCCCAACACCATCTCCAGGGGAAAAGCCCCTGGGGGCCCCAACACCAGCTCCAGGGGCCCAACCCCTGAAAGCCCGAACCATAGCTCCAGGGGCCCAAAGCCTGAGGGCCCCAACACCAGCTCCAGGGGCCAAACCCCTGGGGGCCCCAACACCAGCTCCAGGGGCCCAACCCCTGAGAGCCCGAACCATAGCTCCAGGGGCCCAACACCTTGGGGCCCCAACACCAGCTCCAGGGGCCCAACCCCTGAAAGCCCAAACCATAGCTCCAGGGGCCTAACTCCTGGGCGCCACAACACCAGCTCCAAGGTCCCAACCCCTGGGCCCCCCAACACCAGCTCCAGGGGCCCAACCCCTGCGGGCCTCAACACCAGCTCCAACGGTCCAACCACTGTGGGCCAAAACACCAGCTCTAGGAGCCCAACCCCTGAGTGCCCCAACAGCAGCGCCAGAGGCCCAACCCCTCGGGGCCCCAACACCGGCTCCAGGGGCCCAACCCCTGAGCGCCCGAACCATAGCTCCAGCGTCCCAACCCCTGGGGGCCCCAACACCAGCTCCAGGGGCTCAACTCCTGGGGGCCCCAACACCAGCTCCTGGGGCCCAACACCTGAACGCCAGAACCATAGCTCCAGGGGCCTAACCGCTGAGCGCCCGAACCATAGCTTCAGGAGCCCAAACCCTGAGCGCCCGAACCATAGCTCCAGCGTCACAATCCCTGGGGTCCCCTACACCAGCTGCAGGGGTCCAACCCCTGAGCTCCCGAACCATAGCTCCAGGGGCTCAACTCCTGGGCCCCCCAACAACAGCTCCAGGGGCCCAACCCCTGAGAGCCCAAACCATACCTGCAGAGGCCCAACCCCTGGGGGCCCCAACACCAGCTCCAGGGGCCAAACCCCTGCAGGTCCCAACACCAGCTTCAGGGGCCCAAACCCTGATCGCCCGAACCATAGCTCCAGGGGCCCAACCCCTGGGGGCCCCAACACCAGTTCCAGGAGCCCAACCCCTGAGGGCCCGAACCATAGCTCCAGGGGCCCAACCCCTGGGGGACCCAACACCAGCTCCAGGGGCTCAACCCCTGGGGGCCCCAACATAAGCTCATGGGGCCCAACCCCTGGGGGCCCCAACACCAGTTCCAGGGGCCCAAGCCCTGAGCGACCGAACCATAGCTCCAGGGGCCCAACCCCTGAGCGAACGAACCATAGCTCCAGGGTCCCAACCCCTGGGGGCCCCAACACCAACTCCAGGAGCCCAACCCCTGAGCGCCGAAACCATAGCTGCAGGGGCCTAACCCCTGGGGTCCCCAACACCAGCTCCAGGGGCCCAACCCCTGAGCGCCCGAAACATAGCTCCAGGGGCCAAACCCCTTGGGACCCCAATACTAGTTCCAGGGGCCCAACCCCTGAGCGCCCGAACCATAGCTCCAGGGGCCCAACCGCTGGGGGCCCCAACACCAGCTCGACAGGTCCAACCCCTGAGAACCCGAACCATAGCTCCAGGGGCCCAACCGCTGGTGGCCCCAACACAAGCACCAGGGGCCGAAACCCTAGGGGCCCAAACACCAGCTCCAGAGGCCCAACCCCTGAGCGCCCGAACCATAGCTCCAGGGGCCCAACTCCTGGGGGCCCAAACACCAGCTCCAGGGTCCCAACCCCTGGGGGCCCCAACACCAGCTCCAGGGGCCCAACCCCTGAGCGCCCGAACCATAGCTCCAGGGGCCAAACTCCTGGGCGCCCCAACACCAGCTCCAGGGGCCCAAACCCTGGGAACCCCAACACCAGCTCCAGGGGCCAAACCCCTCGGGGACGCAACACCAGCTCCAGGGTCCCAACCCCTGAACACCGGAACCATAGCTCCAGGGGTCCAACCCCTGAGCGCCCGAACCATAGCTCCAGGGACCCATCCCCTGGGGGCCCAAAGACCAGCTCCAGAGTCCCAACCCAAGGGGGCCCCAACACCAGCTCCAGGGGCCCAACCCCTGGGGGCTACAACACCAGCTCCAGGGGTAAAACCCCTGAGCGACCGAACCATAGCTCCAGGGGCCCAACCCCTCACTGCCCGAACCATAGCTCCAGGGGCCCAACCCGTAGGCCCCCCAACACTAGCTCCAGTTGCCCAACCCCTTAGCACCCGAGCCATAGCTCCAGAGGCCCAACCCCTGGGGGCCCCAACACCAGCTCCATTGGTCCAACCCTTGGGGACCCCAACACCAGCTCTAGGGGCCCAACCCCTGGGGGTCCCAACACCATCTCCAGGGGTCCAACCCCTGAGCGCCCGAACCACAGCTCCAGGAGTCCAACCCCTTGGGAGCCACAACACGAGCTACAGGGGCCAAACCCCTGGCGGCCCGAACACCAGTTCCAGGGGCCCAACCCCTGAGCGCCCGAACCATGGCTCCATGGGCCCAACCCCTGGGAGCCCCAACACCAGCTCCAGGGGTGTAACCCCTGGGGTCCCCAACACCAGCTCCAGGGGCCCAACCCCTGGGGGTTCCAACACGAGCTCCAGGGGCCCAACCTCTGAGTGCCCGAACCATAGCTCCAAGGGCCCAACCCCTGAGCGCCCGAACCATACCTCCAGGGGCTCAACCCCTGCGGGCCACAAAACCAGCTCCAGGGACCCAACGCCTGGGGGCCAAAACACCAGGTCCAGGGGCCCAACCCCTGAGCGCGCGAACCATAGCTCAATGGGCCGAACCCCTGGGGGCCCCAACACCAGCTCCAGGGCCCCAACTCCTGGGGGCCCCAACACCAGCTACAGGGGCCGAACCCCTGTGCGCCCGAACCATAGCTCCAGGGGCCCAACCCCTGAGCGCCCGATCAATAGCTCCAGGGGCTCAACCCCTGGGGGCCCCAACACCAGCTCCAGGGACCCAACCCCTGGGTGCCAAAACACCAGCTCCAGGAGCCCAACACCTGAGAGCCCGAACCATAGCTCCAGGGTCCCAAACCCTGAGCGCCCGAACCATAGCTCCAGGGGCCCAACCCCTGGCGGCCCCAACACCAGCTCCAGGGGCCCAACCCCTGGCGGCCACAACACCAGCTGCAGGGGCCCAACCACTTGCGGCCCCAACACCAGCTCCAGGGCCCCAACCCCTGGGGGCCCGAACATCAGTTCTAGGGGCCCAACCCAAGGGGGCCCCAACACCAGTTCAAGGGGCCCAACCCCTGGGGACCCCAACACCAGATTCAGGGTCCGAACCCCTGAGCGCCCAAACCATAGCTCCAGGGGTCCAACCCCTGGGGGCCCGAACCATAGCTCCAGGGGCCCAACCCCTAGGGGGCCGAACCATAGCTCCAGGGGCCCAACCCCTGAGGTCCCCAACACCAGCTGCAGGGGCCCAAGCCCTGGGGAACCCAACACCGGCTCCAGGGGCTCAACCTCTGAGCGCCCGAACCATAGCTCCAGGGGCCCAACCTCTGAGCGCCCGAACCATAGATCCAGGAGCCCAACCCCTGTGGGCCCGAACCATAGCTCCAGGGGCCCAACCCCTGGGGGTCCAAACCATAGCTCCAGGGACCCAACCCCTGGAGACCCCAACGCCAGCTCCAGGGGCCCAACCCCTGGGGAACCCACTACTAGCTCCAGGGGCTCAACCCCTGGGGGACCGAACCACAGCTCCAAGGGCCAAACCCCTGGGGGCCCCAACAACAGCTCCAGGGGCCCAACCCCTTGGGTCACCAACACCAGCTCCAGGGGCCCAACCCCTGAGCGCCCGAACCATAACTCCATGGTCCCAACCCCTGAGCGCCGGAACCATAGCTCCAGGGGCCCAACCCCTGGGGACCCCAACACCAGCTCCAGGAGCCCAAACCCTGGGGGCCCCAACACCAGCTACAGGGGCACAACCCCGGAGCGCCCGAAACATAGCTCCAGGGGCCCAACCCCGGAGCGCGCGAACCATATCTCCAGGGGCCCAACCCATGGGGGCCCGAACCATAGCTCCAGGGGTTTAAGCCCTGAGGGCCCGATCGATAGCTCCAGGGCCCGAACCCGAGGGGGCCCCAACACCAGCTCCAGGGGCCCAACCCCTGAGCGCCTGAATAATAGCTCCTGGGGCCCAACCCCTGAGCGTCCGAACCATAGCTCTAGGGGTGCAACTCCAGGGGGCCCCAACACCAGCTCCAGGGGCCCAACCCCTGAGCGCGCGAACCATATCTCCAGAGGCCCAACCCATGGAGGCCCGAACCATAGCTCCAGAGGCCCAAGCCCTGAGGGCCCGATCGATAGCTCCAGGGGCCGAACCCCTGGGGGCCCCAACAACAGCTCCAGGGTCCCAACCCCTGGGAGCCCCAACACCAGCTCCAGGGGCCCAACCCCTGAGCGCTCGAAGAATAGCTCCAGGGCCACAACCCCTGGGGGCCCCAACACCAGCTCCAGGGGCCTAACCCCTGGGGGCCCCAACTCCAGCTCCAGGGGCCCAACCCCTGGGGGCCCGAACCATAGCTCCAGGGGCCTAACCCCTGAGGGCCCCAACACCAGCTCCAGGGGCCCAACCCCTGGGGGCCCGACCACCAGCTCCAGGGGCCCAACCCCTGATCGCCCGAACCATAGCTCCAGGGGCCCAACCCCTGGGGGCCCCAACACCAGCTCCAGGGGCCCAATCCCTGAGCGCCCTAACCATATCTCCAGGGGCCCAACACCTGGGGGCCCCAACATCAGCTCCAGGGGCCCAACCCCTGAGCGCCCGAATCATAGCTCCTGGGGACCAACCCCTGAGCGCCCGAACCATAGCTCCAGGGCTGCAACTCCTGGGGGAACCAACACCAGCTCCAGCGGCCCAACCCCTGGGGGTCCCAACACCAGCCACAGGTGCCCAAACCCTGGGGGCCCCAACACCAGCTCCAGGGGCCCAACCCCTGGGGGCCCCAACACAAGCTCCAGGAGCTCAACCCCTGAGCGCCCGAACCATAGCTCCAGGGGCCCAACCCTTGGTTGCCCCAACACCAGCTCAAGGGGCCCAACCCCTGGGGGCCCCAACACGAGCTCCAGGGGCCCAACCCCTGGGGGCCCCACCAACAGCTCCGGGGGCCGAACCCCTGGGGGCACGAACGATAGCTCCAGGGGCCCAACCCCTGAGGCCCCAACACCAGCTCCAGGGGCCCAAGCCCTGAGCGCCCGAACCATAGCTCCAGGGGCCCAAACCCTGGGGGCCCCAACCCCTGGGGGCCCCAACACTAGCTCCAGAGGCCCAACAACTTGGGGCCCCAACACCAGCTCCAGGGGCCCAACCCCTGGGGGTCCGAACCATAGCTCCAGTGGCCCAACCCATGAGGCCCCAACACCAGATGCAGGGGCCCAACACCTGGGGGCACCAACACCAGCTCTAGGGGCCCAATCCCTGAGCGCCCGAACCATAGCTCCAGGTGCCCAACCCCTGGGGGCCCCAACACCAGCATCAGGGCCCCAACCCCTGGGTTCCTCAACATCAGTTCTAGGGGCCCAACCCCTGGGGGCCCCAACACCAGTTCAAGGGGCCCAACCCCTGGGGACCCCAACACCAGATTCAGGGGCCCAACCCCTGAGCACCCAAACCATAGCTCCAGGGGCCCAACCCCTGAGCGCCCGAACCATAGCTCCAGAGGCCCAACATCTGGGGGCCCGAACCATAGCTCCAGGGACCCAACCCCTGGGGGGCCGAACCATAGCTCCAAGGCCCCAACCCCTGGGGGCCCCAACACCAGCTCCAGGGGCCCAAGCCCTGGGGAACCAAATACCAGCTCCAGGGGCCCAACCTCTGAGCGCCCGAACCATAGCTCCAGGGGCCCAACCCCTGAGCGCCTGAACCATAGCTCCAGAAGCCCAAACCCTGGGGGCCCGAACCATAGCTCCAGGGGCCCAACCCCTGGGGGTCCAAACCATAGCTCCAGCGGCCGAACCCCTGGGGGCGCCAACAACAGCTCCAGCGGCCCAACCCCTGAGCGCCCGAACCATAGCTCCAGGGCCCGAACCCCTAGGGGCCCCAACACCAGCTCCAGGGGCCCAACCCCTTTGCCCCCAAACACCAGCTCCAGGGGCACAAACCCTGGGGGCCCCAACACCAGCTCCACATGTCCAACCCCTGAGCACCCGAACCGTAGCTCAAGGGCCCAAACCCCTGGGGGCCCAAACACCAGCTCCAGGGGTCCAACCCCTGGGGGACCGAACACCAGCTCTAGGGGCCCAACCCCTGGGGGCCCCATCACCAGCTCCACGGGCCCAAGGCCTGACCACCCGAACCATACCTCCAGGGGCCAAACCCCTGGGGGCCCCAACACCAGCTCCAGGGGCCGAACCCCTGAGTGCCCGAACCATACCTCCAGGGGTCCAACCGCTGGGAGCCCCAACACCAGCTCCAGGGGCCCAACCCCTGAGCGCCCGAACCATAGCTCCAGGGGCCCATCCCCTGGGGGCCCAAACACCAGCTCCAGAGGCCCAACCCCTGGGGGCCCGAACCATACCTCCAGGGGCCCAGCCCCTGGGGGCCGGAGCCATAGCTCCACGGGCCCAACCCCTGGGGGCCCCAACACCAGCTCTAGGGGCCCAACCCCTGATCGCCGAAACCATAGCTCCAGGGGCCCAACCCCTGAGCGCCCGAACCATAGCTGCAGGGGTGCAAATCCTGAGCGCCTGAACCATAGCTCCAGGGTCCCAACCCCTGGGGGCCCCAACACCAGCTCCAGGGGCCCAACCCCTTGGGGCCCCAACACCAGCTTCAGGGGCCCAACCCCTGGGGGCCCCAACACCAGCTCCACAGACCCTACTCCTGGGGGCCCCAACACCAGCTCCAGGGGCCCAACCTCTGAGCGCCCGAACCATAGCTCCAGGGGCCCAAACCCTGAGCCCCCGAACCATAGCTCCAGGGGCCCAACGCCTGGGGGCCCCGACACCAGTTCCAAGGGCCCAACCCCTGGGGGCCACAACACCAGCTCCAGGGGCCCAACCCCTGAGCGCCCGAACCATAGCTTCTGGGGCAAAACCCCTGAGCGCCCAAACCATAGCTCCAGGGACCCAACCCCTGAGCGCCCGAACCATAGCTCCAGGGGCCCAACCCCTGCGGACCCAAACCATAGCTCCAGGGGCCCAACCCCTGGGGGCCCCAACACCAGCTCCAGGGGCCCCACCCCTGGGGGCCCCAACACCAACTCCAGGTGCCCAACCCCTGAGCGCCCGAACCATACCTGCAGGGGTCCAGCACCTGGTGACCCGAACCATAGCTCCAGGGGCCCAACCCCTGCGGGCCGCAACACCAGCTCCAGGGGCCCAACCCCTGGGGGCCCCAACACCAGCTCCAGGGGTTCAACCCCTGGAGACCCCAACACCAGCTCTAGATGCCCAACCCCTGGGGGCCCCAACACCATCTCCTGGGGCCCAACCCCTGAGCGCCCGAACCATAGCTCCAGAGGACCAACCCCTGGGGGCCCCAACACCAGCTCCAGGGGCCCAACCCCTCGGGGTCCCAACACCAGCTCCGGGGGCCCAACCCCTGAGCGCCCGAACCATAGCTCCAGAGGCCCAAACCCTGAGCGCCCGAACCATAGCTCCAGGGTCCCAACCCCTGGGGGCCGCAACACCAGCTCCAGGGACCCAACCCCTGGGGGCCCCAACACCAGCTCCAGGAGCCCAACTCCTGGGGGCCCCAACACCAGCTCCAGAGACCCAACCCCTGGGGGCCCCAACACCAGCTCCAGGGGCCCAGCCCGTGGGGGCCCGAACCATAGCTCCAGGGGCCCAACCCCTGTGGGCCCCAACACGAGCTCCATGGTCAAAACTCCTGGGGGCCCCAACACCAGCTCCTGGAACCCAACCCCTGGGGGCCCCAACACCAGCTCCAGGGGCCCAACCCCTGAACGCCCGAACCATAGCTCTAGGGACCCAACCCCTGGGGGCTCCAACACTAGCTCCAGGGGTCCAACCCCTGGGTGCCCCAACTCCAGCTCTAGGGGCCCAACCCCTCATCTCTCGAACCATAGCTCCAGGGGCCCAACGCTTGCGGGCCCCAACACCACCTCCACGAGCCCAACCCCTGGGGGCCCCAACACTAGCTGCAGGGGTCCAACCCCTGGGGGCCCCAACACTAGCTCTAGGGGCCCAAACCCTGGGGGCCCCAACACCACCTCCAGGGGCCCAACCCCTGAGCGCGCGAACCATAGCTCCAGGGGCCCAACCCCTGGGGGCCCCAACTCCAGCTACAGGGGTCAAACCCCTCGGGGTCCCAACACCAGCTCCAGGGGCCCAACCCCTGTACGCCCGAACCATAGCTCCAGCGGCTCAACCCCTGGGGCCCCATCACCAGCTCCAGGGGCCCAACCAATGAGCGCCGGAACCATAGCTCCAGGGGCCCAACCCCTGATCGCCCGACCCATAGCTCCAGAGGCCGAAACCCTGAGCGCCCGAACCATAGCTCCACGGGCCCAACCCCTTGGGGCCCCAACACCAGCTCCAGGGGCACAACCCCTGGGGGCCCCAACAAAAGCTCCAGCGGCACAATCCCTGGGGGCCCCAACACTAGCTCCAGGGGCCTAATCCCTGAGTTCCCGAACCGTAGCTCCAGGGGCCCAACCTCTGGGGACCCCAACACCAACTCCAGGGGCCCAACCCCTGAGCGCCCGAACCATAGCTCCACGGGCCCAACCCCTGGAGGCCCAAACACCAGCTCCAGGGGAACAACCCCTGGGCCCTCCAACACCTGCTCCAGGGGCCCAACCCCTGGGGGCCCCAACACCAGCTCCAGGGGCCCAACCTTTCGGCACCCAAACACTAGCTCCAGGGGCCCAAACCCTGAGCGCCCGAACCATAGCTCCAGGGGCTCAACCCCTGGGGGCCCCAAAACCAGCTCCATGGGAACAACCCCTGAGCGCCCGAACCATTGCTCCAGGGGCCCAACCCCGGAGCGCCCGAACCATAGCTCCAGAGGCCCAACCCCTGGGTGCCCCAACACCAGCTCCAGGGTCCCAACGCATCGGGGCCCCAACACCAGTTCCAGGGGCCCAACCCCTGAACACCCGAACCATAGCTCCAGGGGCCCAACCCCTGGGGGCCCCAACACCAGCTCCAGGGACCCAGCTCCTGGGGGCCACAACACCAGCTCCAGGGACCCAAGCCCTGAGCGCCAGAACCATAGCTCCAGGGGCCCAAACCCTGGGGGCCTCAACACCAGCTCCAGGGGTCCAACCCCTGGGGACCCCAACACTAGCTCCAGGGGCCCAACCCTTGAGCGCCCGAACCATAGCTCCAGGGGCCCAACCCCTAGGGGCCCCAACACCAGTTCCAGGGGCCCAACCCCTTAGCGCCCGAACCATAGCTCCAGCGGCCCAACCCCTGGGGGCTCCAACAAAAGCTCCAGGGGCCAAACCCCTGGGGGCCCCAACACCAGCTCCAGGAGCCCAACGCCTGAGCGCCGGAACCATAGCTCCAGGGGCCCAACCGCTGAGCGCTCGAACCATACCTCCAGGGGCCAAAACCCTGAGCGCCCGAACCATAGCTCCAGGGTCCCAAACCCTGGGGGCCCCAACACCAGCTTCAGAGACCCAACCCCTGGGGGCCCAAACACCAGCTCCAGGGGCCCAATCCCTGAGCGCCCGAGCCGTAGCTCTAGGGGCCCAACCCCTGAGCGTCCGAACCATAGCTTCAGGGACCCAACCCCTGGGGGCCCCAACACCAGCTGCAGGGGCCCAACCCCTAAGCGCCCGAACGATAGCTCCCCGGGCCCAACCCCTGGGGGCCCCAACACCAGCTCCAGGGCCCCAATCCCTGGGGTCCCCAACACCAGCTCCAGGGGCCCAACCCCTGAGAGCCCGATCCATAGCTCTAGGGACCCAGCTCCTGGGGGCACCAACACCAGCTCCAGGTGGACAACCCCTGGAGGCCCCAACACCAGCTCCAGGGGCCCAATCCCTGAGCGCACGAACCATAGCTCCAGGGGCCCATCTCCTGGGGGCCGCAACACCAGCTCCGGGGGCCCAACCCCTGGGCCCTCCAACACCAGCTCAAGGGGCCCAACCCCTGAGCGCCCGAACCATAGCTGCAGGGGCCCAACCCCTGGGCCCTCAATGCCAGCAACAGGGGTCCAACCCCTGGGTGATCCAACAGCAGCTCTAGGGTCCCAACCCCTGGGGGCACCAACACCAGCTCCAGGGTCCCAACCCCTCGGGACCGAAACACCAGCTCCAGGGGCCCAACCCCTGAGCGCCGGAACCATAGCTCCAGCGGCCCAACCCCTGAGCGCCCGAACCATAGCTATAGGGTCCCAACCCCTGGGGACCCCAAAACCTGTTCCAGGGGCCGAACCCCTGACCGCCCGTACCATAGCTCCAGGGACCAAACCCCTGGGGGCGTCAACACCAGCTCTAGGGGCCTAACCCCTGGGGTCTACAAAGCCAGCCCCAGGGGCCCAACCCCTGAGCGCCCGAATCATAGCTCCAGGGACCCAACCCCTGTGCGCCCGAACCATAGCTCCAGGGGCCCAACCCCTGGGAACCCCAACACCAGCTGCAGAGGCCCAACCCCTGAGAGCCCGAATCATAGCTCCAGGAGCCCAACCCCTGGGGACCCCAACACCAGCTCCAGGGGCCCAATCCCTGGGGGCCCCAACACCAGCTCCAGGGGCCCAACCCCTGAGCGCCGGAACCATAGCTCCAGGGGCCCAACCCCTGGGGGCCTCAACACCAGCTCCAACGGTCCAACCACTGTGGGCCAAAACACCAGCTCTAGGAGCCCAACCCCTGAGTGCCCCAACAGCAGCTCCAGAGGCCCAACCCCTCGGGGCCCCAACACCAGCTCCAGGGGCCCAACCCCTGAGCGCCCGAACCATAGCTCCAGGGTCCCAACCCCTGGGGGCCCCAACACCAGCTCCAGGGGCTCAACTCCTGGGGGCCCCAACACCAGCTCCTGGGGCCCAACACCTGAACGCCAGAACCATAGCTCCAGGGGCCTAACCGCTGAGCGCCCGAACCATAGCTTCAGGGGCCCAAACCCTGAGCGCCCGAACCATAGCTCCAGCGTCACAATCCCTGGGGTCCCCTACACCAGCTGCAGGGGTCCAACCCCTGAGCTCCCGAACCATAGCTCCAGGGGCTCAACTCCTGGGCCCCCCAACACCAGCTCCAGGGGCCCAACCCCTGAGAGCCCAAACCATAGCTGCAGGGGCCCAACCCCTGGGGGCCCCAACACCAGCTCCAGGGGCCAAACCCCTACAGGTCCCAACACCAGCTTCAGGGGCCCAAACCCTGATCGCCCGAACCATAGCTCCAGGGGCCCAACCCCTGGGGGCCCCAACACCAGTTCCAGGAGCCCAACCCCTGAGGGCCCGAACCATAGCTCCAAGGCCCAACCCCTGGGGGACCCAACACCAGCTCCAGGGGCTCAACCCCTGGGGGCCCCAACATAAGCTCATGGGGCCCAACCCCTGGGGGCCCCAACACCAGTTCCAGGGGCCCAAGCCCTGAGCGCCCGAACCATAGCTCCAGGGGCCCAACCCCTGAGCGAACGAACCATAGCTCCAGGGTCCCAACCCCTGGGGGCCCCAACACCAACTCCAGGAGCCCAACCCCTGAGCGCCGAAACCATAGCTGCAGGGGCCTAACCCCTGGGGTCCCCAACACCAGCTCCAGGGGCCCAACCCCTGAGCGCCCGAAACATAGCTCCAGGGGCCAAACCCCTTGGGACCCCAATACTAGTTCCAGGGGCCCAACCCCTGAGCGCCCGAACCATAGCTCCAGGGGCCCAACCGCTGGGGGCCCCAACACCAGCTCGACAGGTCCAACCCCTGAGCACCCGAACCATAGCTCCAGGGGCCCAACCGCTGGTGGCCCCAACACAAGCACCAGGGCCCCAATCCCTGGGGTCCCCAACACCAGCTCCAGGGGCCCAACCCCTGAGAGCCCGAACCATAGCTCTAGGGACCCAGCTCCTGGGGGCACCAACACCAGCTCCAGGTGGACAACCCCTGGAGGCCCCAACACCAGCTCCAGGGGCCCAATCCCTGAGCGCACGAACCATAGCTCCAGGGGCCCATCTCCTGGGGGCCGCAACACCAGCTCCGGGGGCCCAACCCCTGGGCCCTCCAACACCAGCTCAAGGGGCCCAACCCCTGAGCGCCCGAACCATAGCTGCAGGGGCCCAACCCCTGGGCACTCAACGCCAGCAACAGGGGTCCAACCCCTGGGTGACCCAACAGCAGCTCTAGGGTCCCAACCCCTGGGGGCACCAACACCAGCTCCAGGGTCCCAACCCCTCGGGACCGCAACACCAGCTCCAGGGGCCCAACCCCTGAGCGCCCGAACCATAGCTACAGGGTCCCAACCCCTGGGGGCCCCAAAACCTGTTCCAGGGGCCGAACCCCTGAGCACCCGTACCATAGCTCCAGGGACCAAACCCCTGGGGGCGTCAACACCAGCTCTAGGGGCCTAACCCCTGGGGTCTACAAAGCCAGCCCCAGGGGCCCAACCCCTGAGCGCCCGAATCATAGCTCCAGGGACCCAACCCCTGTGCGCCCGAACCATAGCTCCAGGGGCCCAACCCCTGGGAACCCCAACACCAGCTGCAGAGGCCCAACCCCTGAGAGCCCGAATCATAGCTCCAGGAGCCCAACCCCTGGGGACCCCAACACCAGCTCCAGGGGCCCAATCCCTGGGGGCCCCAACACCAGCTCCAGGGGCCCAACCCCTG